>NC_048220.1:3564860-3679250 GCF_002007445.2 Ailuropoda melanoleuca
TTTTTTTAAGATTTTATTTATTTATTTGACAGAGATAGAGACAGCCAGCGAGAGAGGGAACACAAGCAGGGGGAGTGGGAGAGGAAGAAGCAGGCTCACAGCAGAGGAGCCTGATGTGGGGCTCGATCCCATAACGCCGGGATCACGCCCTGAGCCGAAGGCAGACGCTTAACCACTGTGCCACCCAGGCGCCCCCTGTCCGTTTTTCTTAGAACACCATGTACTGAAGAGACCATTCCTTCCCTGTTGCATATTATCAGCTCCTTTGTTGTAAATTGTGTGGATTTCTGGACTCTCTATTCTGTTCCATTGATCTGTGTCCTTTTTTTTTTTTTTAAGGGGGGTGCAGAGGGAGAGAGAGAGAATCTTAACAAACCCCACACTCAGCACAGAACCTGACACGGGGTTCAGTCCCACAATCCTGAGATCATGACCTAAGCTGAAATCAGGAGGCGGATGCTTCATTGACTGAGCCTCCCAGGCACCCCTGTGTGTCTGTTTTTATGCCAATGCCATACAGTTTTGATTAGTACAGTTTTGTATTATAGTTTGAAATAAGGAAGCATGGTATCTCTAGTTTTATTTGTCTTTCTCAAGATTGCTTTGGCTATTCAGGGCCTTTTGTGGTTCCATGCAGATTTTAGGATTATTTATTCACTTTCTGTGAAAAATGCCGTTGGAATTTTGATAGGGATTGCCTTGAATATCTTCCAATTAGAATATCTTTCCATTTATTTGTTTCTTCCTTAGTTTCTTTCATTGATGTCTTATAATTTTCAGTATACAGCTCTTTTACCTCCTTGGTTAAGTTTAGTCCCAGGTATTTCATTCTTTTTGATGCAGTTGTGAATGGGATTGTTTTCTTATCCTCTCTTTCTAGTAATTCATCATTAGTGTCTAGAAATGCAACAGATTTATGTGCATTGATTTTGTATCCTGTAACTTTACTGAATTTGTTTGTTAGTTGGCTTTTTGGTGGAATCATTAGGGTTTTCTATGTATAACGTCATGTCATCTACAAATAGAAACAGTTTTACTTCTTCCTTTCAGATTGGATGCCTTTTATTATTTTTTTTCTTGCCTAATTGCTGTGGCTAGGAATTCCAGTGCTACGTTGAATAAAAGTAGTGAGTGGACATCCTTGTCTTGTTCCTAATCTTAGAGGAAAAGGTTTTAGCTTCTCATTGTGAGGTGTGATGTTAGCTGTGGGCTTGTCTTATAAGGCCTTCATTATGTTGAGGTACATTCCTTCTATACCCATTTTGTTGAGAGTTTTTATCATAAATAGATGTTGAAGTTTGTCAGATGCTTTTCCTGCATCTGTCGAGATGATCGTGTGGTCCTGCATTTTGTTCATGTAGGTTATCACATTCAGTTGTGGAGGTCGAACCATCATTGCATCCCTGGAATAAATCCTACTTCATGTGGTATGTGACCCTTTAACTGTATTGTTGAATCCATCATGCTTACATTTGAAATTATGTTTCAGATCGCCCAGTCTTTGTTAACATTGTCACTATGTCGGACTCATTAGTACTAGAAGAAAGAAGTGACAAATAAAACAGGAATGCTTCCATATTCTTTACTTTTCTGCCCAAGGATTAATCATGCTTTCCCGAGTTGTCAGCTTGCAGTTATAAGATGAGTAAGTTGTGGCAGTCTTACGTACAGCATGTGACTGTACCTGATAATACCGTAGTACACACTTGATATTTGCGAGAGACTAGATCTTAAGTGTTTTCACCAAATACAAAAAAATAAGAGTAACTTAATGAGGTGATGGATATAGGAATTCACTTGATTGTGGTAATCATTTCACAGTGCATATCAAATCACACTGTATACTGTAAATATATGTAGTTTTTATTTGGTAATTGTACCTCAGTAAAGCTGGGGTGGGGGAGGGGAATAATGCCTTCAAAGACTCTCCTGCCCCGTGGTGTCCTTACGACACGTTTCCTTCTGTGCATCAGCCATGTTGAGGGGTAGTCAGTGGCTTTGCTCTGCCTTGGTGGGTTTTTGGTGGCAGCCAAGAAAACTGAACGCACTATTTAAGTCTTGTTTCTGAGTTGTCACTTTCTTGTTTTTCAGCAGGAATTTCAGTCTTGTGTGTTTAGGTAAATGATGATGCTGTTGGTCAGGAATTCCATGGTGGGAAGATCACATTTGAAGGGGGAAGATGATGAGCTTGAGATACGCAGTACTGATGGAGAAATATCTAGCAGACAGTTGAAAATTACAGAATAAAACACAAGAGAGAGATTTAGACATTACATACATACAGGGGATGGTTGAAGCCATGGGAGTGGATGAGATTGCCCACAGATAAGAGAGGGCCCAGGGCAGATGCTTGCTGAAACCCCTCTGGCTAAAAGGCTAGCAATGGAAAAATGAGAAGGAGTAGGCAGAGAGGTGAGAGTAAGGTGTGGTGGACAGGAGTCAAGAGAAGAGAGAGCAGCAGAAAAACTTGTACTCGGTGCTGTAATACTTTGGTGGAATGGGGAGTGATGTGGATTAAATAATTATCACACGCTTCTGTCACACTGTGGTACCACAGTTGTCCAAGGACCTAGCATGATTTTTAGTTATTTTGATTTGTAGCATCTCTCCTGCATGAATTATTTGTTGTATCAGTTGTAATAGAAATTATTTTTGAACATAACTTTTCAGGTGAAGTGATTTGTATCAGCCATCATTTAGAATTACTCTTAAGATGCTTTTTATTATGTCATGGAGAACATCCAGCAGATATATTTAAGTTGTAAGGATGTGAAAAATAATCAAAATCCATTTGAGATATACAGTAACTAAGTATAGAAGACAAATGATAATGGATAGCTATTGACAATTAAACGTGCTGACAGTTCAGCTACATATGACCCTTCTTGCAATGTTGATTGAAATACCCAGCGCTCCAAGTGTGCAGAAGACAGCTTATTGTTGCCTTCTTGTTAGAACTCCATACCCAAAGGTAATGACTTGTAAAAATTGGTTTCTTTAGAATAAATATAACCAAAGAAGTAAAACTTGCCAATTAGGAGAAAAATAAGGGACACGTTTATTTTACTTTTTAAAGATACTAGATTTAAACCTGAAAACTAGGTACAGTAACATTTGAGAACCTATACAAGTAAAATGTTTCCTTCAGCTCCTCATCATAAGAAGCAGGAAACAATGTCTTCAAAGTGCTGGGAGAAAAGTAACTGCCTAGAATTTTTTACCTAATTAAGCTGTCATTCAAGAATGGGATCATATGAAAGATGTTTTCAGATATAAGAAGACAAGTTTACTCGAAAACCTGACTTTACCCTGAACAGATCATTTGAAGGAACATCAAAGGGATGTTATTATTCTCATAAGGAAGGAGGAAATGAAACACAGAAGGAAAAAATGAGATGTGAGGACAGTGATGATTAATTTTTTTTAAGGTTTATTTATTAGAGGGACACGTGAGTGGCTCAGTCGGTTAGGCGTCTGCCTTCTGCTTGGGTCGTGATGCTGGGGTCCTGGGATCGAGCCCCGCGTCGGGCTCCCTGCTCGGTGGAGTCTGCTTCTCCCTCTCCCTCTGTCTTCCGCTCCCCTTGTGCATATGCACGTGTGCACTCTCTCTCTCTGTGTCAAATGAATAAATAAAATCTTTAAAAAGAAGATTTATTTATTAGAGAAAGCATGGGCACACGCGAGTCGGCGGGGAGGGACAGAGGGAGAGAATCTTCAAGCAGACTTCCTGCTGAGTGCAGAGCCTGACCCGGGGCTTGGTCTCACAACCCTGAGCTCATGACCTGAGCCAAAACCAAGAGTCAGAGGCTTAACCTATTGGGCCACCCAGGGGCCCCTGTGATGGTTGTTCTTAAGGGTCATCTTTACTAGGCCAGAGGGTGTCCAGATAATTTGGTCAGATATTCTGAGTGTTTCTGTGAGGGTGTTTTGTTTTGTCTTTTTTTTAAAGATTTTATTTATTTGACAGAGAGAGATACAGCAAGAGAGGGAACACAAGCAGGGGGAGTGGGAGAGGGAGAAGCAGGCTTCCCGCCGAGCAGGGAGCCCGATGTGGGGCTCAATCCCAGGACCCTGACATCATGACCCAAGCTGAAGGCAGATGCCTAACAACTGAGCCACCCAGGCACCCCTCTGTGAGGGTGTTTTTAGATGAGATTAACATTTAAGTTGGTAGACTGAATGAAACAGGTCAAAGCAGATTGCCATCCCCAATGTGGGTGGGCCTCATCCAATCAGTTGAAGGCATGAATGAAACAAAAGACCTCATTTTCCTTCCAGTAAGACAGAATTCCTCTTGCCTGACTGCTTTTGAATTGGGGCGTTGGCCTTTCCCTGCCTGCAGACTCAAACTGAAACATTCTCTCTTCCTGGGTCTCAAGCTGCTAGGCTTTGGACTTGAACCACATGATTAACTCTCCAGCTTGCTGACTTACCCTGCAGATCTTGGGGCTTGTCAGCCTCCATAATCACGTGAGCTAATTCTTATAGAAAATCTCTTTATACACACATGTATCTTATTGGTCTGTTTCTCTGGAGATCCCGGACTAATGTAAGGACTGACAGGTATCTGTAGGTAATATTTAACAAGCACTGACCATATGAAACATTAAATATTAGGGATGGGATAATTAAAGCAAGGTAGAACTGAGTACGGGTAATTACACATAAGATCAAAGGGGGTGATGGGAGCTGCATTCGGCAGTGGTTTGAACGGTGGCCTCCCAGAAGATGTGTCCACACCCTAATCCCCAGAACTTGTGAATGTGGAAACCTTATTTGGAAAAAATTACATTTGTAGGCGTAATTAAGTTAAGATCTTGAAATGAGACCACCTTGCATTACCCAAGTGGGCCTTAAATCCAATAGTAAGTGTCCTTAGAGACAGAAGTCAAGGCACAGAAACGGTGGAGAAGGCCACGTGCAGACAGAGGCAGAAGTCGGAACGATGTGGCCAGAAGCCAGGGTCACCTGGGGCCGCCAGAAGCTGGGAGAGGCAAGGAAGGGTTCTCCACTGAAGCCTTCGGAGGGAACGTGACCCTGCCAGCACCCTGATTGCAGACGTCTGTCCCTCAGAACTGTGAGAGAGTAAATTTCTGTTGTTTAAGCAGCAGGTGTGCACTGCTTTGGTGGGGTGGCCCTGTGAAGCCAATACATACTTTAAGAGCCCGTGCTGTTCAGGAAGGAACTAGAGACACTGAGTAAATGTAAACTCTTTATCAGGTACACATGTTAACATTTTAAGAGTAACCTCTACAGGGGCGCCTGGGTGGCACAGCAGTTGGGCATCTGCCTTCGGCTCAGGGCATGATCCCGGCATTGTGGGATCGAGCCCCACATCAGGCTCCTCTGCTGTGAGCCTGCTTCTTCCTCTCCCAGTCCCCCTGCTTGTGTTCTCTCTCTCGCTGGCTATCTCTATCTCTGCCAAATAAATAAATAAAATCTTTAAAAAAAAAAAAAAGAGTAACCTCTACAAAGTAGAACTTGAATATATAAATGGAGGAAGAGGGGGGACAGAAAAAATGTGATCATTGCTTTTAGAAGTAGAGAAGTGTGGGGGCACCTGGGTGGCGCGTCGTTAAGCCTCTGCCTTTGGCTCAGGGCGTGATCCCGGCATTCTGGGATCAATCCCCACATCGGGCTCCTCTACTGGGAGCCTGCTTCTTCCTCTCCCACTCCCCCTGCTTTGTGTTCCCTCTCTCACTGGCTGTCTCTGTCAAATAAATAAAATAAAATCTTTAAAAAAAAAAAAAGTAGTAGTAGAGAAGGGTGGGGGAAAGTATAAAGAAGCTTGGGAATGACAGGATACAGGAGAACAAACTCCAGTGATTGAAGCGGGTCCAGGTTTCTCCTGCAAGCAATACACGTTCACTCACCCTGGCGGTTGAGACTCTCTTTGCAGTCTAGTGAAAAAAGAAACCCTTACGCTGCTTCTCAGAGTAGCGATACGTGCAAAAGTAAATAGGATTAAAGGAAACCGAGTCTCCCCGAACGCAGTGTCAGTATTTAGAATAACCATGCTTCCTTAAGATCATATGAAGTAGCCCAAGCGAGCGGCGGGTCTGATCGTCTTGATTACCAGTGTTGGATCGACGGAGCCGAAGCACCGGGATGGTTTCATGTTTTTGCCGAATCTGCAGAAGGTCATGTAACTGCTGTTAGTTACAGAGTTACGGATGTTTTGTTGTCTGCCTTCAGAGGTGAGGAAAACGCTAGATTTCAGTTAGGTGAAAATAAAGACGGTTTTCCCTCATTCAGGTTCCACCAACCTTTTGGGTTCTGCCTACGCAGATCTTGCTGAAGAGTCCCTGCTGGAGATGTTAGTCTTCCAACAGCTCTCTCCTCTCCCAGAGAGCTACCACGTCCTTCGAGTGAGGGGAGGTGGCGAAGGGTTCACGTCCTGGCAGCCTCCCTGTGTCAAAGGACTTTCCAAGGACGCTTTCTCCTAAGGTTGGGCCTTCTTGGTGGGCTTGCATAGCCAGGCGTGGATCCTGGTGGACAAAGAAAGCCCCTCAGCAGGGATAGAGCCCCCATCTCAGCCATTGCTGCTTGACTCACACAAGAAGCGCGAATGCTCCAAGTAACAAATCCCTGCTTCCATTGCTTACAGTGTTCTGTGTCGGAACTGGAATCTCAAAGCTGGGCTACTTTCAGGGTTCAGGGATTCAACACTTAGCAGGGTTACTAGGGATCTTGTTCCTTTTGATCTCTCCCCTTTGCCATCCTAGCTTTAACTTCATCCCAAGGTTGTTGCCTCTTTATCGCAAAATGGCTGCCAGCAACAGCTGCAGCCACATGTCTCATTATTAACTTCCCGTGGGAAACAGAAGAAAGGCCTCTCCTCAAATGTAGTTTAAGTTCTTCACTTCCCTGTGGCTCATCTTAGACTGTATGTCTACTTCCCTCCCCCTGGAGCTGGAGCTCAAATCGGTGTCACTGAAAGCATATGGCTGGGTAGAGGTGATCTGTAGATGCCAAAATTAAATAAGGTTTCTGTTTTTGTTTTTTGGGGGGGGCAACTAACAGAATCTGTTTCAGACCTCGGGGTCATCCCATGGTCCTGCCTAGAAGTGGGGCAAAGTCACCTGGAAACAAACAAACCAGACAGAGTGACAGTGTGTCTACCTGCCTCCCTCTGTGTGAACCGCTGGAGACATTCAAGAATGCCTGTTACTCACCAGGGTCAAGACCAGTTTCTGCTTGGAGTAGGAGAGAATGGATCCCTTCCCTGTGTATAATTTTCCATATTCTTTTCCTGATTCTTAGCATGCTGTTGACCTGCTTTAGTTGTATATAGTGGAAACTGTGGATTTATAGAAGGAAAAAATGAAAAATAGTTTCTCGGGAAAGGGCTGATTGGCACAAGATGTTAGTAAACATCGTCCTCCAGTAAGAAAAAAGTGTGTCATCAGTGTGGGGAGAAATTCTAGCCCTGAGAGTCCTCGACCTACATTGGAGTGGTCCGAGCGCTCGGTTACGTCAACACTGAGGGTTCAGATGTAGGGAGAGGCGTCAGGGAATGACTAGGAGGGAGGGCTGTGGAGGAGGGCGAGGAGGAGGGGAGGAGGAATGCCAGGAGGATGAGGGCCCTGAGAGCCCTGAGAGCAGAGTGCTCAGCTGAGATGGGTGTTACTGAGAGTCAGTGTGGAGGAGGACACTGTGCCCCAGGATTTATTGGTGCCTTTTGGCCAGGGCACTTTGACGGAGTGGCTGCATGCAGAGATTAAAATATGATGAGGAATAGTGGACACTGAGGAGTGGGAACAGCGGGGACAAGCAGCTCTTGACAACTGTGACAGTAGATGGGAGCCTTTTGAGATGCCTGCTTTCTTTTCTTCTTTATTTTTAAGATGGAAGGGACCGGCAGGTTTGAGAGGGAAGAAGACAAAGAGGGAATGATCATTAATATAAGGTTCCTGAAAAATCAAGACAGGCTAGGGTCCAGAGCATCTTTCCCGTCCGTGATGATAGCAAAACCTACCAGAAAAGAAAAACATGAACAGAAGTGGAAGGGGGTGGGGGGAGGAGGATAAGGAAATTAGAGGAACAAAGTAGATACAAGGTTAAGAAAAAAATTGAACTTAACAAATGAGTTAACGAGAAATTAAGACCAATGGAAAGCAGAACGTTTCAACAAGATTAAACACACCGAAGACAAGTAATAAAAAGTTGCTAGATGTAAGTGAAAGTGTAGAAATCGTAAGGGAGTAAGTTATCTGTGGATGTGGACGAAGGGATGAAAGCTAGATGTTTAAATCCAGTCGCTGAACATTAAAAATCAACAAACTGGAAACACAAATAACGAATTCCATTTTGTCCTTTGAATCATAAAATTAGGATTTAACAGAGGGAAAATAAGGAAATTCGGGATATGAAGCCAGAAAAACCTAAAGATGAAAGAGATTATAATCTAATGTGGAAATAGGAAGCAAAGAACCAGAACATACCTGACCATGGAAACATCTAGACCCAGCGTAACTAGTTGGGCTTTATCTTTATTTTTACATCTTTTGTAGGAGCTGGCCGGTAGAACGTCACGCCGGCCAGACCACGGGAAGCAGGGGTCCCTGGCACAGACTCTTCCTTTGTGTCGGATCTTGCTCAGCCTCCCTCCGTCATTGTCTCCCTTCACCGAGGAGGTCTGGTGCCTGCTCTATGCCTGTGAGGAGATGCAAGGTCTCACCCTCGAGGAGAGACTCACAATAAACCACAGTTGCTAGGACAGTAGGGTGAATGCTACAGTGGCTGTCGTCTCAGGATGCCATGGAAACACAGAGAGCCCAGCTCAGCCTCAGGAGGCTGGGGGGGGCGGCGTTCCGGAGGAGATGCTTTAGCAGAATCCTGAGGTTTAGGAGGAGGTCGGCAAGGGAGTGGTGGGCTGGGCATTTCAGATGGAGGAACCGAGACACCTGGGCTCTGAGAGCAGTAGGCCCCCCAGGGGAGCTGTGCTGTGCCCCAGCCCCTCAGGGCTCTTCAGGGCAGCAGATTGGTGGTTCTCGGGCGTGGGAGGAGACGTGGTCCACGCAGTAACGTGGTGACCGCTACACACTAGATGGGCCGTTTGCGTTGTCCTGTGATAAGGTCTAAGGAGAACCAAAGTGGGAGTTTCGGGCTGCTTGGGGAAGAGAGATTTTATTTATTGACTTATTCTCCACTCAGTCCACTCAAGAGCGCTTTAAAGGTTTACATGCTCCTTGTGCCAGAATATTTTTCCTCTGTTCCCACTGTTTTCAGAACTTGATTGTCTTGTGTGGGTATAGCATTGTAACTTGGGTTATGTGTCATCTTGATTTTCTTGAGAGTTCGAGAGGAGGGCTTCGTCTATGTTCTTGTGCTGGTCACTTCTCCACCCCCTCCTCTCTGCTTGGGGGTTTTCCAGTGTTCCGTCTGGGTTCCAGCCCCCATGAGACCTTTACCATGGTGTTGCTCTTTTCCTGGATTTCTAAGCACCCTTCATGTTGGTGCATTTTACTACCAACCAGCCTTGATGTTTCTTTTGTGCCAGGCACACCTTGGCAATATACTTAGAGGTTAAGATTCAAGACCAAGGTGTTCACTTGTTCCTGAGCTGCTGTGCTCACTGAGGTGAGGATTCTGTAACTGTTCCCATCGGTAATGGTTTGGTTCTTATCAAGGAAAATATAAAATTCTCAGTACTGTTTCTGGGTTCAACAGGAAAGGCCGTATGGAAAAAAAATTGAAGTTCAGTCTCTCTGTAATATAACATTTTTTCAGGTTTGTCAAAGTATCATTCACAGAATTGTAAGATACTGTAATATAATATTTTATATCATCTGTAATTTCCCATTTTCACGATAACGTCCTAAAAGTTTTTTCTGACACCATAACTAATAAAGGCAAAGAAGTCAGAGGTGAAGTCCTCTTGTAGATTGGGCAGGTTAAAAAAAAAAAAAGTAAAATGATTTTGAATTTGAAGAAAATTGCTATTGATAAACCTTAATGGTTCCTAATTGCGTACTTTATACCATACTGCGTCTTCACTTAATAAATCGCTTCAAGTGTAAACAACTGGTGTTAAATTGCGAAGTAGAGCCCTGGACCGGTTCCTCTTCAGTCCTCTTGGGAAGTTGTTTGAGAGCTGTTCGCATTTTCTCTGTTCAAGTTATTTTTTTAATTACAGGAAGGAATGAATAGATAAAATAAACACACGATCCTATTAAGTGGTTATGAAAACCTCTTATTTTCTTTTTCTGAGTAATGAAAACTCTTTCCTTGAACAGGAACTTGAATATCTTATTCTCGCTTATAATTGCATATTCTCGCTGATACAACTGTTTGCAGAGACCTTTAATGGATGATGACTCGGGTGAATTTGGGGAGCAGGGACGTTCTTCTGCTCCTGCAGTCTGTTGTTGGAGTTTGTTTGGACCCCGCACTTGTGGGTGGGATCTGTTGTTCTTAGTTGGGGCGGGGGGGGGGATTCCTTAAGAGAACTTTCAAGTTCTCCTTCAGTATGTTTGACAGATTTTGCTCTGTGGTTACATCCTTCCCTGTGTCTTTTTAGTCTTGGAAATTATGAGTGTTATCTTGTAAGAGAATGATGACGCTGTCAGCGCAATGGGGAGAGGGAACGAGACGGGAGCAGTAGGTGTGAGGAGCCGGGGACGCGGGGCGGACATGTGCTCTGAGCTGTGGGTGGATTTCACACACATCGGTGCAGAAAATCCCCACGGCACCAAACTGGAACACTAGGGCCAGATAAGATGAAACCCATGAAGCTAAAGGAAAGGGAATTGATTTTTTAAAGATTCATGTATTTATTTATTTATTGAGCGTTCACGCAGAGGCGGGGGAAGGGGCAGAAGTAGAGGGAGAGAGAATCTCAAGCAGATTTCCCCCTGAGCACAGGGCTCAGTCCCTCAACCCTGAGATCACAACGTGAGTCGAAATCAAGAGTCAGACGCTTAACTGACTAAGCCACCCAGTTGCCCCAAGGGAATTAATTTTTTAAAGCACTTAAGAGTAGAGAAATTATTATAGCCTTTTTCTCATATATAACTCCCGTGAGGTAAGAATTTTTACTCAGTCTTTGTAAGTAAAAGTTGAAGAAGAGGGGCGCCTGGGTGGCACAGCGGTTAAGCGTCTGCCTTCGGCTCAGGGCGTGATCCCGGCGTTATGGGATCGAGCCCCACATCAGGCTCTTCTGCAGTGAGCCTGCTTCTTCCTCTCCCACTCCCCCTGCTTGTGCTCCCTCTCTCGCTGGCTGTGTCTATCTCTGTCAAATAAATAAATTAAAAAATCTTAAAAAAAAAAAAAGTTGAAGAAGAGATCATGAGCTGAGAGTTGATCATTGTTCAGCTGTGAGTAGTCGATCTAGGATGTGAGCCCCACATCTTGCTGATTCCACGACCATCCTGTTTCCTCCTTACTGCCCTTTGAATACGCGTGAAATCCTAAGAGACGGGGTAAGTCACACAAGAAGGATTATTTTGCTGAAGACGAGTATACAAGTCCTTTTGGGTATTCCTGATTCTGCATTTTCTTCCAGGGTTTGTGCAGCAGTGTGTTTTGAAAAATAACAAATGAAACACTTAAAAACCAGCTCTTCAGTTGCTCTCTATATCAGTATTTAAGGTTTTTCTAAGACAGGAAGGCTATCATAACACGTAGCCTAAATGCTTATATTTAAAGCAGCATAATTATCTGGGAAACAGATAGCACTGCAAGTAAACAGTCTGTTTCAGGATTTCAGAGTTCCATGATGCCTTGAATGTGTCTTTCAATAAATAGTTGGCTACTGGTGCACCTTGGTGCCTCAGTCGGTTAAGCGTTTGCCTTCGGCTCAGGTCATGATCCCAGAGGCCTGGGATGGAGCCCCACATTGGGTCCCTGCTCAGCGGGGAGCCTGCTTCTCCCTCTGCCCCTCCCCCCACTTGTGTGTGCACGCTTGCTCGCACGCGTTCGCACGCGTTTGCGTGCACTAGCTCTCTTTCTCTCAAATAAATAAAATCTTTAAAAATGAATAAAATACTTGACTACTAAAATTGTAATGTAGGCTTTTTTTCCATCCATTTAATTTGACTGAGAATAGGACGAAAGTTTCGGAGTGCAGAAATTGTTTAAGGAAGGAGTGATAGTTGTCAACAATGTAAATCATGACATTGTGAAATTATTTACGTCTCCGTTGTGTCAGGAGACCTCTGGTAGCAAATACGCTCTCGTTATGATTCTTCACTGCGATAATAGCACTTGGGGGAAAGTACGGTGTAAGTGGGAATGAGTGGTAGTTGTTCCATTTCCCTGAAGTTAGTCGGCATCTCTACGCTGTGCAATTTAAATAGCATAAGCGTTTCATTTCTGCAGCTCAGTAGTGTGCTTCTGGGTGTGGAAAGCATGTATATTTCACCACCGGTGTCGTCTTTTCATAGTCTATTATTAATACTGATATAGTATATTTATTATTCCTTTGCTTTTAGTGTTACCCTTTTTTGGTCTGCTCCCTCCCCCCAGCCAGTGCAGAGCCTCGGGCCTGCTGTCCTCTGGCGCTGCGGGGGGGCGGTCTGCGGACTTCACCTCCATGACTCTTTCCCCCTTCTGGACTCCCCTGCCTTTTCACTTTCACCTGTTAGAAACATGAGGAGGTGGGGAGGGCGAAGAGCAACGAGGGGTGGCTCCTTAAGATTTGCAAAGGGTGGCAGAGCGATGGTGACCATATACGTAGACTCGGATTGAGCAGCCCGGCCTCCCAAGTTCCCGTGTCCTTACGGGTGTCTGCAGCAAACTCTCCCCCCAGATCCACAATGATGCCTTGTAATTAGTGTCCCCAGGGAGTGTCCTGGGGTCTCCATGTGTCTTGTCAGACAGGTGGTTATAGTGAGGTTAATATATGTATCTTAATGTGGAATTGTAATTTTTACCAATAAATGTGAATTAGAGGAATAATCTATTCTAGTTCCTAGTTTCGTGTAATTTTAACGATTTAAACTTCCAATGCAAGCCAAAACTTACCTTTCTAATTTTCTTAGACACTTATTAAGAAATACGTTCAAACATGCTTGAATTTCAACAAGCCACTTGGAAACTGAAGCAGGAGTTAGTTTGGCTGCCTCTTTTACCTCCAGCCAAATCAGTCTCTGCAGCGTGGGGGTGGAGTGAGAAGGGGTAGGGAAATGGGAGTAGGGTAGCAGTGTGGAGAGAAGAGTAAGTGCCAGCGAATGAGCTGAAGTCAGAGGTAGATCTCAGCCACCTGGGTGTTGGGGGATGGGGGCGTCTGGTGGAGACCAGCCTGCACTGGGCATTATCAGCCTGTTTCACCTTTGTCAGTCTATGAAGCTGAACAGGAGTTTCCACGGTTCGCATTTGCATCATGGGTAGCATTTTAAAGGAGCCTGTCTCTCCCTGTACAGATACGGGTTCAGGTTCATGGGTATATTCATAGCTCTGCTGGCAGTGAGCCGCTTGAAGTGCTTTGGATAGAGAGTATTTGGGGAACAGTTGAGCACTTTGATAAAGACTTGATTGATTTTATTTAACTTGAGAAAAAATTAATGTTTTTTTCTTTTCTGTTTAGTTGCTGATCATCTGGGCTGCGATCCTCAAACACGGTTCTTTGTCCCTCCTAATATCAAACAGTGGATTGCCCTGCTGCAGAGGGGAAATTGCACATTTAAAGAGAAAATATCACGGGCTGCTTTCCACAATGCAGTTGCCGTAGTCATCTATAATAATAAATCCAAAGAGGAGCCCGTCACCATGACTCATCCAGGTAAACAAAACAAGGGGGGTTGTAAATTTTGTTTTTCCTTCTAGAAATTAGTGCTTTGTCGGTCAGCATTCTACTGCCCCTGAACCGCATCATTCACAACATAATTCTATGATTATATTCAGTTTTTGATATTCATTCTTGGTATTACCATTTGTTTCTTGAGATGCATGTCTTTTTCCTTTAGTTGAATTTGTGTCTTAACTAATGACTTACGTAAGAGTCTAAAACTTGCACTAGTAGTAACTGGCTGTGACCGAATCCTTAGTCGTTTTTGCATTTCTACATTTCGCTTCATAACCTTGGAAAATAACGTGTTCCCTTGACAATCATTCGTCTAGGTTACGGACTCTCCAGGATAACCTCTTCGAGGAGGATTCCTTTGATTTTTTCAGGATAAATGTCGAAACAAACTCAGTAGTAACTGTATTTCTTCATTTCTGGTGGGAGCATTTGAGGATATCTGTAATCTAACTGCTTTAATAACAATAGTTGCAATTTATTGAGCACTTACTATATACACACCAGAAACTGGACTATGAGGTTTGGGGGGGAAGAGCTTGTATTTTAATAGACTTTATTCTTTAGAGCAGTTTTATATTCCCAGCAACGTTGAGTGGGAAGTACAGAGATTTCCCGTTCAGCCCCACACATGCGGAGCCTCCCTCACCATCAGCACCCCCTCCAGAGCAGCACATTCGGTCCAGCTGGTGAACCTACATTGACTTACAATCACCACGGTCTGTAGTTTGCTTTGGGGGTCACTGCTGCTGTTGTATAGTCTCTGGGTTTGGACAGATATGTACCCACCATGACGGTGTCATACAGAGTATGTTCACTGCCTTAAAGATCCCCTGTGCTCTGCCTGTTTGTCTCTTCCCCCGTCCCTCCCACTTCTCCACCCCTGGCAACCACTGATTTTATTTTTTTATTTTTATTTTTTTTACTGTTTCCATGGTTTTGCCTTCTCCAGAATGTCCGGTAGTTGGAATCCGACAGTGTCTAGCCTTTTCAGACTGGCTTCTTTCACTTAGTGATATACTTTTAGGTTTCCTTCAGGTCTTTTCATGGCCTGATAGCGCATTTCTTTTGAGTGATGAATAGTATTCATTTTCTAGATGTACCACAGTTTATTCACCTACTGAAAGACTTCTTGTTTACTTCCAAGTTTTGGCATTATGAATTAAGCTGCTATAAACATTCGTGTGCAGGTTTTTGTGTGGATGGAAGTTTTCAGATCCTTTGGGTGCATGATTGCCGAGTTGTACGGTAAGAGCGTGTTTCATTTTATAAACTGCCAAACCATCCTCCCCGGTGGCTGTACCATTTTGCGGGTCTGTCAGCAATAAATGAGAGTTCCTGTTCCACATCATCGCCAGCATTTGGTGCTGTCCGTGTTCTGGATTTTTGCTGTTCTAATGAGTTGTTTTAGTTTGTGTTTCCCTACTGACATGACGTGGCTCTTTTTAATACCTATTTTCGTAGTCCTTGCCATAGCCCTGTGTGGTGTAGGCACTCCCCCATCTCCTAGACCAGGGGAGCCCAGAAGGAGTCAGACCAGCAGGTTTGCCAGTGGTCTCGCATCTCTTAAAGTTGAAACCTAGACAAAGTTAAGTTCTGCATTCATAAAGATTTTAAAGTTTAATGACATATTTAAAGAATGTGAATGACAATCAATTTTAGACGGTAATCTTGCAAAGGCCTCTGCACCCTAATTGAGGGTCACCTTTTGTGTCTATTTTTTTTTTTTAAGATTTTATTTATTTGACAGAGACAGCCAGAGAGAGAGGGAACACAAGCAGGGAGAGTGGGAGAGGAAGAAGCAGGCTCCTAGCAGAGAAGCCCAATGTGGGGCTCAATCCCAGAACGCTGGGATCACGCCCTGAGCCGAAGGCAGCCGCTTAACGACTGCGCCACCCAGGCGCCCCTTGTGTCTATTTTGATAGAATAATGAGATGGATTTAAATTTTATTGTTCTGTGACTTGTTTTCTTCCTTTCAAATTAAGCCTTTTAGAATGAAACTGTATTTTTTCTAGTTGCAAAAGTAACACATGCTTACTGTAGAAAAACTGAAAACACAATAGTACAACACAAAGAATAAAATAGAATGAGTGATTTTTCAGTATCCAGAGATCACTGGAGTCCGGTAGCTTTCAATTTCTTCAGGGAAACCATGAGGAGATTAAGGGACAGTCTATTCCAGCTGGCTGTCTGTGTGGGAACACTGGATTAGAGACAGTGGCTTTTCTGCTCTAGGTCTCAGAGCAGGTGCTCTTCTTTAGAGGGAAGAGCAACATTTGAGATTTTGGACCTCATCATCCCACACTGAGTTCCTCTTACTGGAAACATGAAGAATCCTGGAGAGGGAAAAATTCATCTGAGCAAAATGTATTTTTCTTTCCTGGTGGTGTTATTTTATGTACATAAAACTGCAAAGAAGTCGCTAGAATGAGTCTTTTAGATATGAGAAGATCTGGGGATTAGGAGAGGAAATTAATGTCTTTTTTTTTTTTAACGATTTTTATTTTAAAAAGGAGGGAAGCCTCTATAAGTTATCACAGATTTCCCCCCCATCTCTAGATGTTCCTTGAAACATTAGTTTATTCACATATGTTCATAGATGACCCATGGCCAAAAAAAGGGAAATGGTAAAATAAGTTTAGGAAAATGCTTGAAATGTAGTCCACTTTCAGAGGCTCCTGAGAGACATACTGAGATCTCTGAGAGTCTTAGGGTTAAGAATTTGTTTTACGTAGATTAATCTGTGGTTTCCCAAATTTATTTGACCATGTAACCCTTTCATCACAGTTCAGTGTGTAGCAGCACAAGGAAGGAACTTTAGGGCCAGAGTTTGAGGATATAGTGTTAGGAAGTGGAACCTTGGTGAGGCCAATGGAATCAAAGTAGACATGAGAACAGTGAGAAATGGCTTTATGTTGTAATTAGGCACATAAAAAATCAGAGTAATCTGGGAAACTAAATTTGTATAGTACTTTGGAGAGAAATTTGGCATTATGTGATATCGTTAAAGAACTCCTACATTGTGATCCAGGAATTTCATGCCTGCAGACATCCTTTAGAGTACTTTGCAGACTTTAGTGTGCATACAGATCACCTGGGCATTTTGTTAAAATGCAGATTCCGATGCAGCATATCTGGGAGCCTGAGAGTCTGTATTTTTAACAAATTCCCAGGTGATGCCAATGCCTCTAATCCACAGCTCTTGCTTTGAGAAACAAGGAAGACAGGAGACCTCGGTTTCATTCCCAGATTTTCCACTGACTTGCTTGGTGACGCAGGACAAGTTGCCTGGGAAGGCCTCTTGTGACTGTAAACCGAGGTGCTGTGGAAGGCCTGGATTCCCCGTCATGGAGGACAACCACTGTTTGTCCTTCTTATGAGATCTCCCACTTTCTGCCTCCAACCGTGTGGGAGCCAATGGGGAGATTTCATGTATTTACACAACCATTTATAGCCCCTGTCTGTCGTCCCCCAGACCCTGTTACTCTTGCATGTGCATGGGAAAAACACAAGAGTATTCACAACAGCATCATAACAGCAAGTTACTAGAAACACGCAGCTGTCCAGCACAGGAGAATGGAGTGATTGTGGCGTATTTATATAGCAGTTAACTGTCAATGAATTAAAGCCACATGTATTTACAGGACTAAATCCCGAAAACATAACAGCGTAAAAGAGTAAGTCGTAGAAGAACAGCATTTGAATGAAGTTAAAAAATGCAAAACAGTAGTTGTCTGATAAGCACATATATATATGAATAAAATAACAAGAGCATATGTTAGATTAACAGATACCAAATTTTGGGATAATGGGTCTTTCTGGAAAGGGGATGGGGGGAGAGGGGAATTTAGGATGAGGGAGAAGTAAGTGAGGTTTGCACAGGCCTGTCGTGTGTCACTTCTTAAGCTGAGGTTGAGTACATAGATGTTCATGATGTTCTGTCTCATTCTTGGGCTCTGAAATATTTCAAAGTAAAAATCATGCGAAAAACTCTGTAAAGGATTAAAAAGTAAACAGAAGAGTGGTGCTTCTGGCCGTGACCGAGTGAGGAGATCACCGATTCTCCTCTCAAAAGAAACCGACTCTAAAACTGGACAGAACTGACGAAGCAACCACTTCAGTGTTCTGGAAATCAACCAGAGGCATACAACAATCTGAGGCTCATTTATGTCTTGAAAAGCTGCCAGACTTTGGGTGGGAACAATGGGAAGCTGTGGTGTTTGGCCAGGGGCTGCTTCCCACACTCCCCAATCTGTTGTATGGAGTTTCTGCTGGGGCAGGGTGGGTGGCGAGGACTGAGGGCTTGCCCGGCAGTGACGGAAGGGTGGGTGATGCCCATGTCTGTGGAAGTGATTTCTCGGGGACAGGTAGGTGGAGAAAGGCCAGTGTCTGTCTCTCCCAGCCCAACGTTGCAGCCAAGTGTGTTCCTATCTGAGACGACATGCTGCATGGTGATCTCGGAGCTGAAGCTGTTTACCCTCCTGCATGACCTTGAACTGTGCACATGCAGGTCAGAGACCGAAGGGACTTGCAGAAGTAACCCAGGCAGGACTGGAAGTGGCCACAACTTTGAACACTGTTCTCTCCCTACACCCCGACCCATTAGCAGATGATTTCAGCCTTACTGATTGGAGATGTTTGAGCACCCGTGTCCAGTAACTGGCTGACAGCTAGTCTTGACAGAGTGTTAAAGACATAAGAAACTGAGCAGAGACACCAGCAGCTGCACAGCAGAGGAAGCATACTTCACAGGTCTGACCCGGCCATGCTACTAAACAAAGCAGGCAAACAAACGGGGCAACAGCAGCAACCTTAAGGGCAAAAAAAAGGATCAGAATACAGAGTTGTGACATTTTATTGTCTGAAATGTCTGGTTTTCAACAAAAGATGACAAGCTATGCAAAGAAATATGAAAGTGTGACTCATACTCAGAAAAAAGAATCTACAGGGGCACCCGGGTGGCTCAGTTGGTTAAGCAGCTGACTCTTGATCTCAGCTCAGGTCTTGATCTCTCAGGGTCGTAAGTTTGAGCCCCTTGTTGGGTTCCACACTGGGCATGGAGCTGAGCCTATTTAGAAAATAAATAAAAGAAAAAGTCGGCAGAAGCTGCTTCTGAGTATTCCCAGATGCTGAATTTAGCAGAGAGAGACCTCAAAGGAATTAATGTATGTTTGGAGAACTAAAGGATTTAAAGAATTAAATTGAAAATATAGGGGTGACTGGGTGGCTCAGTCGTTAAGCGTCTGCCTTCGGCTCAGGGTGTGATCCCAGGGTCCTGGGATCGAGCCCCGCATCGGGCTCCCTGCTCTTCTGGGAGTCTGCTTCTTCCTCTCCCACTCCCCCTGCTTGTGTTCCCTCTCTCGCTGGCTGTGTCTCTCTGTCAAATGAATAAATAAAATCTTAAAAAAAGAAAATATGACAACAGTGAATGGCAGCAGAAGCCAAGACTTAGAGATTCTCAGTAAAGGTTAGAAAAGTTATCGAAAAGAGCCACATGGAAATGGAATTGAAGAGTACAATACTGGAAATGAAAAATATCACTTGAGGACTTGAACAGCAAATTCAAAACAGCATAAGAATCCGTGAGCTTGAAGATAGAGCAATAGAAATTATGACTGTGAAGCACAAGTTTAAAAAAAAAAAAAACCTGAAGAAAATGAACAGAGCTCCCAGGCCTGTGGGACACTGTCACACCCAGAGGAGAGGAATTGGGAGAAAAAATAGTTCAGGAAATAATAGCCGAAAACTCTCCAAAAAAGATGTTTTGTAGAAATGGATAAGGTAATCCTAAAATCAAAGTACTTAGGATAGCCCAAAGAATTTTGAAAAAGAGCAACAGTGTCGGAAGACTTCATGCTACTTGATTTCAAAACTTCAGTAATCAGGGTGTTGTGGCATTGGCATAAGGATGGGCCCGTAGACTGATGGGTCAGAATTGAGAGTCTAGAAATAAATCCTTCTTTTTACTCCTTTGATTTTCGGCAAAGGTGCCATGACATTTCGGTGTGGGGAAAAGATAGTCTTTCCAACAAGCGGTGCTAGAACAGTTCTCCAGATGCAAAAGACAAAAAAGAATGAAGACCCTTACTTTACGATATATAAGAGTGACCTCACGATAGATAATAGACAAAAGGTAAGACGTAGAACTACATAAACTTCTAGAAGAAATCGTAGGAGAAAGTGTTTGTCACTTGGAACAGCAAGTTCTTACTCCAAAGGCACTATTCATAAAAGACAAGAACAGTGTTATTCTTCAGAAGTAAAATACCTTGTCATTCAGAAGACACCATGAAGAAAGTGAAAAGACAAACCCACAAACTGGGAGAAAATATTTCCGGCTCATAGATCTGATATGTGACTGGTATATAAAGAAATCTTAAAAAATCAGTAGTAATAAGACAACTTAATTTTAGAGTGGGCAGAGGATGTAATGATTTAACTTTTCGTCAATTATTAGAAAACAGTCATAACAATGAGATATTATTTCATGCTCACTAGAATGACTACAATAAAAAAAGTCAGATATGACCTTGTTTCGTTGAGGCTGTGGGTAGACTGAAACCCTCGCACATTGTTGATAGGAATGTGAACTAGTACAACCAGTTTGGAAAACAGGCAGGTCTTCTTTAAGTGAAGCACAAATTTACCGTATGTCTCAGCAGTCCTGCTCCTGGGAGTCTACCTAAGAGAAACGGAAACGCTGAAATGTCCACTCAGAAACTTGTGTGTGAATGCTCATTGCATTATATACAGTAGTCCAAATAGGGGAAACAACACTGGTGAGTGGAAAAGTAAAAGCTGGCCCATCCACAGAATGGAATACAGTTCACTTACACGGAATTAACTACTGAAACCTGCAACAACGTGGGTAAACCCAGAAAGCCTTCCTCTCGGTGAAAGCGGCAGTTAGCAACACTGCATATGGCACGGTTTCATTTACGTAGAATGTCTAGGGAAGTCCCGTTTGTAGAGACACAAGGCAGGTTAGCGGGTGTGAGGGCTGGGCGCTGGGTGTGCAGATCCCCTGCAGGCGGGCACGAAGGAACTTTTGGGGTAATGAAAACATTCTAAAACTGGCTTGTGGTTGCACACCCCCTGTAAATTTACCAAAATCATTGAGTTTACACTTACAGAACGTGAATGTTATGGCACGTAAATGAACACTTCATTAAACTGTTGTTCAGAAGTGTGAGGCAGGGGCGCCCGACCGGGTCAATCAGTGGACGGTGACTCTGGATCTTGTGGTCATGAGTTTTGAGCCCCACGGTGGGTGTAGAGATTACTTTTTTTTTTTTAAGTGTAATGCAGGTCAAGTTCAGAAGCAACACAAAAATTCTTAAACTGGAAGCTTATTTGAGTTGTGTGCCCTGAAGGATTCTTACTTTGAGAGACTTGTAGCAAGTATTCGTGAGGTGATCTCTTGTAACTTTGGTTCCCATTTTAAGTATTCGGGGTAAAATGTTTAAGACCATATATGAATAGAATGATGTTAAAATGTGAGCAAGAAAAATGTGAAAATAAAGACAATCACTTTGCTTTGCAATGAGTAGAAACATGCTAAGTGTCCATGTGTGCGAGACAGAAAGATTAACTCTCAAGTCGTGACCTGAACACAGAGGTTAAACATTTCAGAGTTACAGAGTCTTCGCCTAAAACTAGTTCTAGTTGGTGCCATTTTATTTTATTTAACCTGAAAAGTTACACAGATTATTTAAATGAAAGCAGGGATGTATTGTTAACAAACGCAATGGAAGTAAATCCATTCCTTGAAAAGATTTCTGAAATACACTTTTAATTTTTACTTTTAATTAGAGAAAAATTAAAATGCCATTTTGTTTGGGAATTTGTGGATGATGTGCGAACAGGCTCATTTTAGGGTGTGAAAGGGTCTCGGTTGCTTCTTGATAAGAGAACTTTTGCCCTTTCTTCTTTGAACCCCTAAGCTATTGTTCGTCATCTCCTGTTTTCCAAGCAGAATTCTGTCTCGGTTTCAGTCCGTTCTCCGTGGGGGTGCACCTGTTAACATATTCATCACCCGAGAAAAGTGTTGTGGAGTCTTTTGTCTGACTGCAGATCTCGGCTTCTGTAGCAGTCCCACGGTCTTCCACTTTCTTCATCTTTCAGAATCATATTTAAGGGTCTGTCACTGACCTGCAGTTTGCCACAGGATTCTGCATCATCTTTTTAGTTATGAAAACAAAATTAAATCTGTCAGATAATGGAGCACCTCTAAAATAGCGGAGAGTTTGGCATTGACAGTCACAGGCTGGAAGTGGAATCCCAGACCCAATGATGACTAGCCTGAGGACTTGGGGTGAATGAGCCTTTAAACTGTTGTCCTCATTTGTACAACAGCGAGAGCATCTGCCTAATTGCCTGACAGGATGATTGTAACTTTATTGAGATAATGAGTTTGTTAAATTGTACAGTTGTTGTCACTTATTATTCTTGTGCCTTGAACGAGCACTTCCTCTTTTATAATTACGGAATCAATTTACTTCTCTGACTTTAAAACTAGTACTTATTTTTTTACATTTCCGAGTATACTTTTTCTTTGTTCTTCTGGTCTTTCTTCCCTATGACAGAGTTGTTTCAGATGCATTTATTGTAAAATAATCAACAGGTATTAAATTACATTTGCTCTGTGCCAAGCATTCTATGAGAGACCGTGTAGGGATGTACAGAAGTGTATGTGAGGGGCGCCTGGGTGGCACAGCGGTTAAGCGTCTGCCTTCGGCTCAGGGCGTGATCCCGGCGTTACGGGATCAAGCCCCACATCAGGCTCCTCTGCTATGAGCCTGCTTCTTCCTCTCCCACTCCCCCTACTTGTGTTCCCTCTTTCGCTGGCTCTCTCTATCTCTGTCGAATAAATAAATAAAATCTTAAATAAAAAAAAAAAAGAAGAAGTGTATGTGAGTGCATGTCCCTCGGGGACATTTACTCCAGAAGGGAGACAGATGTGCGTGTCGTGATTGGGGCCCACTGAATGCTGACTTAGCAGGGCAGGCCTCAGTATTACCAAGAACAAGTTCCTGACTCTTGAGGCTGGAAGGGACTCATCAGAGGACTTCACAGAGGAGGCTTTCATTGTGCTGGGCCCCACGTGGTTGTCAGCACTGGACCAGAGAAGACCCTGTCCGTGGGGGGACTGCTGAGTAAGAGACCTGCCTGGAGGGGCGGGAGTCTGAGGGTGAGGGTAGGAAATGAGGCTGCGTGGGGTGACAGCGAGCAGTGGGATTTGGGTTCTAAATGCTAATTCATGAACGTTTTTTGAGCTCCTGTCAGGTCTCCAGGTGTAAATAAGACCCACGTCATAGCTGCTTTCATGGAGTTATCATCAAGCGGAGAAGAGAAACGTTGAATCAGAAATGATAATTGTGCAAAGTCCTTATGAAGCAGACCTAGTTCCACAGAGTCAGACAGGGCTGCCCTGAGGAGATGATGTTCGAACGGGAATTCACAAGTCGAGAAGAGTCTTCTAGGCAGGAGAATCATCAGGGGTGAAGGCTCAGAGGTGGGAAAAAGCAACGTGAAAGCCATTTTAGATCCGGGGGTTCCGGGGGGAAAGCTTGGGCTGAAGGGGTGGACAGGGGAAATAGTACATTGAACTTCGAGACCTCCTCCTCAGAGCAGCTGTGTGCCTAAGGCAGGGACTGGTTATTAGTCACAGTGACAATTTAGGATTTTCAAAGACGTGGTGGGTGTCGTTCTTGGCCGGTGAGGCCGATGCCGCCTGACTCGATTGCCTTCTCTGTGCTGGGGGCTCTGCGGGTGCGGGGTCACACACCTGCCACAGCCAGCACACTGGGCGGCTGAGCAGCTCTGCTCCGTAGACGGCTGAGGCTCTTATGTGGCTGGAAAGTTGTTCCTGGCTTCTCCGCCCTCCAAGTGTGGGCTTGGCAAACCCAGCCGGAAGCATTGGGGGACGAGTGGTGGCCAAGCAAGTCCCACACAGTGTGAAGAGCCTGGAAGCAGGGAACCCTGGGACGCTGGCCCCCTGGCTTAATTCCTGTCCATATTCAGGGTCAGGGAGACACGGGTTATAGGGAGGTCCTGTTTCAGCCCAGCCGAGTGGCACTAGATGGAGGCCTGATGGGCTGTAGGGATGGGGAGCTCAGACGGCACTGCCTCAGCGCACGTGTCACCTCCAGCCTCCTCTGGCCTCCGTGTTTTCCTCTGCAGAGCAGTCCTTGACGACATGCCATAGCTCTCTGCTGTACTCCAGCACTGAGAAGCACTTGCCGTCCTGCCTCATTCGTGTGCTGCTTCTGCCCTCTCCCTCCCCAGATCCCCTTCTGTCCCTGTTGTCCACGGGAGGCTCAAGGACAAGGACGCTTGCATCAGTCACTGGATAGGCCCCCAACATATAGCTCATAATCTCAAGGAGTGGACCCAAAGATCCATGTCTCGGCCATCCCCTGCTTGCCTGTCAATTCTGCCCACCCTTCATTTTAGGCAAGAAACCTTCGATTTGCACCTCTCTGTGCTGTGCATTGCGATGTGAACTAATATGAATTGGTAAGAGTCCAAAAAAAAAACTCCAAACAAACCCAAAAAGACCTGGATGTGCCCTCAGTGCATTTACAATCCTGGGCCTCTGGGGTCTCCAGAGCGCCTTGTCTTGCCTCCCCGACGGTATTGCCTTTCTCCTATTATGTTGTTACTTGCATACTTGACTGGCAGAGGGAAAAAGACTGCAGGTTTCTTCATGTGAAAGCGTGTCTTTCTGTTCTCTGCAGTGCTTGGCAGAATGCCTTAAGCAAAATAAGCGTGTACTATACCGAGATGATTTCGTGAGGCTATTTAGTTTTATTGAGCTTCCCTTCCACTTAAGGATAGTTTATAACTGACCTAAAAATTACATGTTGTTGAGTATTTTGTTTTCTTGCTTTGTCAACAATGTTCCAAGAGCTCGCCCATGTTTGTTCTACTGAATGCCCTTCATCTGGTGCCTGAAGGACATCTTTCCCCGTGCCGTGTCCGTGACATCATTGACAGGAAAGACAGCTCAATTTGTGGTTTTATTTGTTACCTCTAGTTAGCAGAATGAGTTCTTTGTAATGTAGTTAGCGGATGTGTGGTAGTATAAAAGGGAAGTTATGGGCTCTTGGATAGTTTAAAATAATGTGCATTTGTCTGAAAGTTAAGGATTTATTTTCTTGGACTTTAAAAATTTATATAGGCTTTACTGTCACTGTTTATCGGTCTTGGATTATGTCAAACCGTTGTCAAGCTGGAAATCTCTTACAGGTTTATCTGTGGGCATTCTTTCCACTCTTAGTAGAAAAATGTAATTTAGATAAAGATGCAACCAAACAATAATGTTGCTTTTTAGTCTTGGTATCAATCAGCAGTATCAGATGCTTCTTACTGTTCCTTTGTCTGGTTGAACAGAATTAGTTGAATGGCCCTTTACCTTCTTGATTCCGTCATATTTTCTTGAAGAAAAAAAAACCTTATATAGCTCTATATTTATTATCAAGCAATAATTAGAAGAATATCACTTTGCACAATATAGGAAATTCACTTTGTGAATATTAAAAAATCACTTTATGAAAGCAAGTAAAGATCAGTCATAAACATATTGCAAAATATCTTTAAATATCAGTAATTTGGGCCATTTAGTGTCAATCTAGTATCTTTATCCTAAAAAAACCCATCAAGAAAATAAATAAGAGTCACACTATTTTTTTAGTGTTTAAAGTTTTTTTTGTTCTAATTGAATATGGATTTAATTACCTCAGAAAAGATGGAGCTTACAGTTTAAATGTACCGCTGTGGCAGGAAATAAGAGTTTAAATTGTATGTATCTCTTTGCCAGAGTTGCAAATATTTCTCCTGTATCTTCCATGTGATCCATATACTTTTCAGGAAATGCGGAATTATCAAAGAAAAAAAAATCTAAAACTGAAATGCTTAATGGAACAGAGTAGAAAACCCAGAAATAAACCGACAACCATACAATCAATTAATCTTTGACAAAGCAGAGAAGAATACCCAATGGGAAAAATACGTTCTCTTCAACAAATAGTGTTGGGAAAACTGGACAGCAACATGCAGAAGAAAGAAAGTGGACCACTTTCCTATACAACACACAAAAATAAATTCAAAATAGATATAAAAGACCTAAATGTGAGACCTAAAACCATAAAAATCCTAGAAGAGGATACAGACAGGAACCTCTTTGACATCGGCTGTAGCAACTTTTTTCTAGATATTTCTCCTGAGGAAAGGGAAGCAAAAACAAAAACTATTGGGACTTCATCAAAGTAAAAATCTTCTGCATAGAGAAGGAAACAATCAACAAAACTAAAAGGCAGCCTACGGAATGGGAGAAGATATTTGCAAATCCTGTATCCGATAAAGGGTTAGTATCCAAAATATATAAGGAACTTATCAAACTCAACACCTGAAAAACAAATAATCCAATTAAAAAATGGGCAGAAGACCTGAACAGCCATTTCTCTAGGGAAGACATCCAGATGGCCAACAGACACATGAAAAGATGCTCAACATCATTTATCATCAGGGAAACACAAACCAAAACTGTGATGAGATATCACCTCACACCTGTCAGAATGGCTAAAATCAGAAACACAAGAAACAAGGTGTAGGTGAGCATGTTGAAGAAAAAGGAACCCTCGTGCCCTGTTGGTGGGATTGCAAACTGATGCAGCCACTCTGGACAACAGTATGGAGGTTCCTCAAAAACTTAAAAATAGAGCTACATTATGATCCAGCAATTGCACTGCTAGGTATTTACCCAAAGACTACAAGAACCCTAAATAAAGAGATACATGCACCCTATGTTTATAGCAGGATTATTTCTAATAACCAAGATAGGGAAGCCACCCAAGTGTCCACTGACTGATGAGTGGATAAAAAAGAGGTGGTGTGTATGTATACACTGGAATATTACTCAGCCCTCAGAAAGGATGAAATCTCACCATTTTCAACAACATGGATGGAGCTAGAGACTGTACTGCTAAGAGAAACGAGTCAGAGAAAGACAAATACCATCTGATTTCACTCATATGTGGAATTTAAGAAACAAACGAGCAAAGGTGGAAAAAGACAAACCAAGACACAAGACTGTTAATGGTAGGAACAAGCTGATGGTTACCAGAGGGGAGGGGTGGAGGCTGGGAGAAACAGGTGATGGGGATTAAAGAGGACACTTGTGTTGAGCACCAGGTGTTGAATGGTATTCTTGAATCACAATTTTGTATGCCTGAAACTAATATAACACTATGTTTACTGGAATTAAAATAAAAACTTCAAAAAAAAATAAAATGGAAACACTTAAGTCATAGCTTTTTAAAAATAAAAATTGCTTATAAAAAATAACTGCTGATGATTCTATTCCAAAACCTTCCCAGAAGCTCTGACGTTCTCCTTTATGTCTCTGAATCTTACTTGAAGTAGAAGCGAAGAGTCCGTCCATCTGCCAGAGACTTGAGACAGTCTGTCCACTCACCTTCCTGTCTCACTCTGACCTTGCGGTCTCTGTCTCCTGAGTGGGTTGCTTGAACTCCCCACTTTGTTTGCCTTTTTATATTCCCTGTGCTTATCTTTCCCTCACCAGCAGCAGAAGGGAGGAAGAAGCCAAAATAATGTAAGGATCAGCAGAGGTTTAGAATACTGGCTTTGAACCCAGGTCCATTGTTGGTTGACAGGATGGAGGACACGTCTTCCTTGGTAGCTGTCCCAGTGCTGACGGGCAGGGCTGCTGGGGAAGGCAGTGTGGCCTGGCTGACCGCCTGGTGGGAGGCCTCATAGCGCTCCGCACTTGGTTTGTCAGAGCATGGGGGCGGGGGGAGGCAGGAGAATGCTCTGTCCTGCAGGACTGTCCTCTGTGTTGCATGACACCTGGCCTCCCAGGCGTCTGCCTACAAAGTGCCAGTGACGGCTGTCCACGTGCGCAGCCGCATACAGCCCTTCCCCAGAGTCTGCAGACAGACTTGCCCCGAGAGGCCTTTTCTGCCCCCCTGAGACCCACTGTCATTCCAGGTCCATGGTACCTATAGAGGAGGAATGCAGAGGGGTCCCTTGTGGTGGGGGGGCGTTCGTGGGAATGGCAGAATGAAGAAGGGAAGGCGATAGGCATGTAGATTTAGCCACAGGGCAGCCCTTCTCGTGTTGTCTGTAACTCTGCTAGTTCCCGGTTCCACCTGCCGTCTTTTCCCTGTCCACCTGGGTCAGCTTTTTCATCGCTTCTCCCAGTGCACATTGGCTGGGCGTGAGTTCTCACATCACTCACCTGTCTGAAAATGTCTTTTTTCTGCCATCGTTTTTCAGGGACACGGACACAAAATTCTGAGCTGACGGCACTTTCGGCACTTTAGAACGTGTTGTGACTTTGTTTTCCAGCCTCCGTTCTTCCAGATGAAAGGATGTTCTCTTTTATGTAATGTCTTTTTTTTTTTTGTACTGTATTTTTTTTAGAACGGCTTTACAGAAAAATCGTAAAGACAGTACAAAGAAGACACCCAGTTTCTCCTGTTGACCCCTTACGTCAGTACGGTACCTGCGTGATAATAACAACCCAGTCAGCTCAGGTACACCGTCGTTAAGTAGCATCCGGGCCTTCTTCACATTTCCTTCGTTTTTACATAATGTCCATTTTCTGTGCGAGGATTCCATCCAGGCGGGGGGGCGGGGGGTCCTATGTCTCCTTTGTCTCTGTGACCGTGTCCCCTGTTTCTGACAGTTTTGGGGACTCCCGCTCAGGTACTCCACAGCATGTCCTTCAGCTGGGATTTGTCTGATGTCTTTCTCGTGATTAGACTGAGGATGTGGGGCTTTGAGAGGAAGATCACAGGCTACACAGTCAGCGCGAGTGATCGCTGTCACCTGGCTGTTCGCCAGGGTTTGTCAGGCTTCACTGTGAAGCTCCTCGTTGCTCTCCCCCACACGGTACCCTCTAGAAGGAGGCACTGTGCACAGCCCACACATTGGGAGTAGGGAGTATTACTTCTTTGGAATCACTCTGCGTGGGTGATTTGTTTCTTCTCCACTTCTTATTTTATTCAGTCATTTATTTCTATCAGTGTGGACTTGTGGACCGTTATTCTGTGCTTCGTGTTAGGACAAGGTGCTACTCTGCTTATTGCTCTTGCTCAGACTCTTCGGTCTTTGGCCGTTGGGAGCACTTTCACGTGGCTCCGGGTCCTTAGACACGCACGCGTTACCATGGGTATCGGGTTTTTTGTTTTGTGTTTGAGCACTCTCTTCCTTTCTGGTGCTCAGAGATGTTCCAGGCTCATCTTGTGTATACTTCCCGTCCCAGCCCGAGAATCGGCCGTTTTCTCCCAGGAACCTGGTTCCCATTGATTGGAGAATGGCGTTAGAAACCAAGCAACGGGCGTTAGATGTGCTTGTTACTGTTGTGGTTTTGTTGCTTCTGGGCCTCTCCGCTGATGGTGCAAGGGAATACATGAGTGTATACCGGCCCTTGTATGTACACGTATCCGTAAGTACTTCTGTACGTTACCCTCTATGTATTAAGCTAAGAGTGAGTCCATACATGTGTCTCCAGCTCTAGTCCGTGACTGCATGGATCATGCCAGCCTCCTCCACTTGCTTGCCTGTAAACTCCCACTCCACCCGTGAGAAACCTGGCTCCCACCACCCACCATCCATTTTCTCGTTGAGTTCCCTGAGCGCTCTCAGACTTACAGGTTCTTAAACAAAGGAGCAGGTCTACAGGCTTTTAGAGTGCTGGTGCTCGGTGCGCACCTCCTCTGGGTGGATTGCCTCACTCAATACTTAACCTTTCTCTCTCCTCTCATTTAAAATGCTTCTATCAAAAATTTGTAAGAAAATATAAACATGAATATCTTCACTTGAAAACGACATGAAACTCAGTGGATCTTAGAACACACATAACAATGAAAAGAAGGCATTCGTTAAGTTAACCTGCATATGGGTTCAAAAAATTAATAACGAGAGTTTGCGGAAACTTGGGTTAAGTAACAGTTCCAGCAGAGGAGCCCTGGGGACCTTCTGTCCTGTAATCCCTGCATGCACTAACATGTGCCCTGGCTGCTAAAAAACATACTGAAAGCTTGGGCTGTGTCCTTGGGAACATAATATTCAGATGTAGGGAGAGGTTAGCCCCATGCTCCTCTTGATAAGGGGTGTGTTGTATTCACTTCTAGCCTTTTATTTTAATAAAGACATTGAAAAACTGATGTCCACAAGTGAACAGGATGGAAAAAAATCTGTAAATAGTTTTTTACAGAATTTGAGCATGAAAATGGATAAAGATAGTAATGATTTTATTAGCCCATTAAATAACATAGGAATCATGAGTTCATACTAATCTCTTTTTTTTTTTTTTAAGAGAGAAAGAGTGAGCACACGAGCAGTGGGGAGGGGGAGAGGGAGAAGCAGACTCTCCGCTGAGCAGGGAGCCGGATGCGGGGCTCAAACCCGGGACCCTGGGATCATGACCTGAGTTGAAGGCAGGCACTTAACCAGCTGAGCCACCCAGGTGCCCCAAGTTCATACTAATCTAAAAAGTAAAAGAGTATTATATTGAAATCTTGATGAGAAATGGAGTATTTACCAAAACTCAAAGTACCTTCCCACAGAATACTTATTAATTACAAAGAGGGGAAAGAGTGACTTCTCAGTGGAAATGCCTGGAGAATGTCCCTGTGGCAAACCATGTAATCAGAGGGAACTTGCGCCGTTTTGGGCTGTGTCCTGACTGTGCGCGGTCTGCTGTCTCGCACCGAAAGAGCACAGCCTCGCTTCTTCTGGTGTTGCTGCCAAAAGTGCGTGACCTGAATCTAGCCCTGAGGAAACACCGGATCCATCCAGCAGCCTGGGCTGTATGTCATCTCCCCAGGTGTCAAGGTCGTGGACTTCAGGGCGAGTCTGAGACACTTTCCAGACTGACAGAGTCATGAGATGTGACGGCTGAATGCAGCACGCGCGGCTCTGATCCAGATCTGCTCTAGGACGTTGTTGGGAAACTGGGGACACTTGAACGGACTCTGAGATTAGGCAGCAGTAATGCGTCAGTGTTCACTGCCCGGTTCAAGCGGTTGTGCTCTGTTTATAAATGGTTTTTGTTTGTAGGAGAACACACACTGAATGTTGGGAGGGGATGACACATCGTGCCAGTAACTTATTACTCTTGAATGGTTTGGGGGAGAGAGGTTTTTATACCATACTTCCAGCTTTTCTGTGTTAGGTTCTTTAAAAATATTTGTAAATGAATGATTTGAGGCTCTAGGAGTAGTTAGTTTGGAGGAGCCCAAGGTGGAGGACCAGAGAAGAGGTCTTTGACCATCTGAATGAAGGACTGTTGCGTGGAAGAGGAATTGTCCTCCGCTCTGGGACGTTCAGCTTGAAGTTGGGGTGTTTCTTATATTTGGGGGCAAGTTACAGTTTATTGGCAGGATTTTTTTCCCTTCATGATACATAGAGTAATGATGTACCTGACGGTTGATGATTGAAATATAGTTTGTTTGGTGGTGCTTCGCAAGCAAAGAGAACCAAGAGCCATGAATGGGCATTTAGGAATCAAGATTTCAGTTATGGGGAGGACCTTTCTAATACTTAAAACTACCCATGGATATAACTAGCCCCCTAAAACGGTCAGAAGTTATTTGTCTTATGGTAAAGATGACCCCTAAGAACTCTCTCAACTAAAAGATTCTCTGAGCTCTGCTGACTGGTGATTGTCTCCCCCGTTACCCCTTCCCTTTGTTTCTGCCTCTAGGTGAAGGAAGAAAGTGTTTTCTCTTCCGTGCAGGTCTTTGCTCCTACCGTCCTTTCTTTTTCGACGTGGGAAAAACCGATTATGTGATGAATGCATACAGTCAGGAAATGGTGTAGGAGCAGAAACTGACATTGGAGCACTGGGTGTTGAGCCTTTGCTCTACTTGGTGTGAGACTGAAGGAACGAGGGTTTGGTAGACCCTAGCTGTTGTTGAGGATGGAGTATTGTCAGGAGTTAATCAAGTGTTGGAGTCCCTCCGTGGTGCCTTGAGCTCCTGAATGTCAGCCTCATGGCAGGACAGTCCGGTTCAACTTCAGTACAGTTAGAAGCTTATCAGCGCTGTGCAGCTGTGGACACCACCTGGATGCCGTGGGACCAGTGTTTTCTTGATTCAGTACAGCTGCTTTCCCAGGGACAGAACTTCAGCCTTCCTTCTTGTGCTCCACGTGCTCCCTGCCCCACGCCACTCAGAGGCCGTGACTCCTGGCTTACTTACCCATGCCCAGCCCTGCCGTCATCCCAGCCAGCCTCCCAGTCCACATGGAAAGTGCACACCTGACCTAAAACCCACCCTCGGGTATCTCCCAGGATTGGTACATCTCTGGTCTCCAGTCCGGTGTCCTGTTCTCTGACCGCTGCTTCTTCCCCTCTCCTCTCCTCTCCTCCTGACCTTTGATTTTGCTGAAGCTTTCAGGTCCATTTTCTTCCGGTTCCCCTCCTCCGGGCATGAAGCCTCCATTCTGCTTGGACCGTGTGAGCCACTGTTTCGATCACAGTGACCACAGCTTCGTTTGGGCAAGAGTGTCTGCTGTCACATGACCATCAGTTACCTTTAGGCCATTTGGCTCCCAAAATGCTTTGAAAGTCAGGTTAAGGAGTTTGAACTTTATTTAGTTGGCATAAGGGATAAAGGCTTTTTCTTTTCTTTTTTTAAATTTATCGTTGAGTATGGTTGACACACAGTGTCATCTGGGTGTACGACATAGGGATCCGAAGATTCTGTGCCTGACTCAGTGCTCACCATGAGCGTGGTCATCATTCGTCACCGTACAGAGTTGGTACGGTATTCCGGCTGTCTTCCCTATGCCGCGCTTGTCATCTCTGTGGCTTCTTTATCTTTTTTTTTTTTTTTAAAGATTTTATTTATTTTTCGAAGAGATAGAGATAGCCAGCGAGAGAAGGAACACAAGTAGGGGGAGTGGGAGAGGAAGAAGCAGGCTCATATCAGAGGAGCCTGATGTGGGGCTCGATCCCATAACGCTGGGATCACGCCCTGAGCCGAAGGCAGACACTTAACTGCTGTGCCACCCAGGCGCCCCTGTGGCTTCTTTATCTTATCTCTGCTAACTTGTACCTCTCATTCCCTTTCACCCATCTTGCCCATCCCCCACCCCCGCCTCCTGTATACTTAAGAGTCTGGTTTTTGTTGGTTTGCTCGTTAGTTTTGTTTTTTTTAGATTACATATGAGTGAAATCATATGGTATTTGTCTCTCTCAGTCTGACTTTTTTTTGCTTAGCACACTGCCCTCTGGGTCCATCCATGTTGTTGCAAATATCAGAGGCTTTGAACAGAGTGATATGACAGATTTGGCTTTAGAAAAACACGGACAGTCTCAGCAGGATGTCGTAATTGATATAACCTGTCACCTACCTCTGTCAGAATTAAAGCTGCATTCATTTCCTAGAAGAGCGTAGCATATCTTCCTCCCCCCGCCCCGCCTTGAGTTCTTAAAGGAGGTCAAAGAAGAGAAGACCGAGTCCTGGGTTTGAAGAAGCGAGAGTGTTGCAGATAAACCTTTGAGAAGGACTGAAGTCCGGGGAAGGGAGAGTGAAGAGAGGGCCTCAGACCGTTTGCAAGCAGACTCACTGAGGCCCAGCCTCGGTGGGCACCTCTGATCTGTGTGGCTTGACTGAGAGAGTTACAGAAAATCCCGGGATGATGCCCACCTACTCCCTCAGCAGCAGCCATGCAGGAACCTGAAAGCAGTTTTAATTCTTTCACGTAAAGTATGTAGTGTTGGGTTTTATATATAAAATGAATTCTATAGGAATAGCTCGGATGCCACAGGCAGTAAACTACCAGAAGTTATGAAAGCATCACTGTAGATGCGTCATGTGGGAATACAGCACCTCCCTGAACCTTTTTATGGGAAATTGACTAAAATTATCTAAGATTTTGAAAATTCCCTAAAACTTTTTGGCAGGTGATTTGAACAACACCTTCATCCGTTAAGGCATAAAACGTCTGCTGAATGGGATTTTGTACAGGGATGTTGTTTTCTTTTAAAAAAAAAAATTAGGTAAGCTTACAGTAAAAAAGCAAAGCAGCTTACGGTAAAAGCACCTCTCTCCACTTGTGGCCTGATGCCTCAGACAGCTCATCTGTTTCCTTCCTGGATCTGCTTTTCTAAGGTGAAAGTATTGGCTGCCCAGCTGAACTGGGCTTGCCCTGAGATTCAGTCCCAAGAGAGGGCAAGAACAGCCGTGTGTGAGTCGGGGCTGGGTTGCTGGGCGTGTTAATCCTGGCTGCTGGGCTTGTTGAAACGCATGGGATTCTGAGGCTATATCTGTGATTTTTTAGCAGTGTTGGCCAAGGGCTTAGCATTAGGGTTACTGGTGGTGGATGTTCCAAATCTTTGTCATCTCCCGTTGAGAGTTTACATCGTTATAGTCTAATAAGTCTCTAACTCTTATCAGTCACTATTTGACCTAACGCGACTTTTATCCTGAAGCTCACACCTTGTCTGGTGTTACTCTCCCCCTTGGAAGCTGGGCCAGAGTTTCCCAGATCTTTAAAAGTCAGATGTCAGAGGCATCCTTCAATCAGGGTCTTTGAGCCCCATCAGCTTGAGGGGTGGGGAGGGAGGAGATCCATGAACATCTCCTGAAATTGGCAGAATGGGGGCTTTTCTTGTAGGAGGGGTCTCCTGTCGTCAGATTCTCTAAGTGACTTATGGGCAGAAATGGTTAAGAACCTAGCGGCTTGATGAGTATTCTGACTGCCTGCTCTAATTCTTCTTCATTTTGCTTGAGGAGCAGTGTTTTAGCCTCCTTCCCTGTCCTGCTAGCAATCTGATTCCACCCCTCTACTAGCCTCATTAGACTGCCTGGCTGGCTCAGTCCGTTAAACATCTGACTCTTGGTCTCAGCTCAGGGTCGTGAGTTCATACTCCACACTGGGCTCCATGCTGGTCATGGAGCATACTTTAAAAAAAAAAAAAAATCTCCTTTGATCTTTTTTTTTTTTAATAGCTATACCTTTTATTTATCCATTACTTTGTTTAGCCTTTTTTTTTTAATTGAATTGTAGTTGGATTCTCCTTTGCTCTTTGAGGGTAAGTGCAGTTTTCACATAATCAAGAACAGATATAAAAGGAAAAACCCTCGTGTGTGTCTCCTGTGCTATTCACTCAAAACGCTTCTGTGAGACTTTTGGTCACCAAATGTGTGGCGCTTTCCCCTATACGAAGCAGTTCTCAGCCATACCAGCTCAGTGTCCTAGAATTCAGTTCGATTCTGACCCTGTCTGCCTGGAGTTCGCATCAGATCCCACAGGTTAGTGGCGCAGTCCCACAAGGCTGCCCCCTCCCTGCCCCACTTCAGAGCCAACCAAAGTCCCAGGCTGTCACCTGTACTTCTGACCGGCTGGCTATAAATCAAGGTTCCCACAACCCCCTCATAGCGTTCAAACCTTTGTTAGAATGGCTCACAGAACTCAAGGAAACACATTTACTGGTTCATTATAAAGGATACAGTGAAAATACAGATGAACGACCAGCTGAAGATGCACAAGGCAAGGCATGTGGGAAGGGGCCTTCCGACTTGCCAGCCTCCCAGCCCCTGCCACAGGTTCACCAACCCAGAAGTTTTCCAGACCCCACGCTTCAGGGGTTTTATGGAGAATTCATCACATAAGCATGGTCGGTCATTAACTCAGTGTCCAGCTTCTCTCCCCTCCCCAGAGGATGGAGATGATGGGCTAAAATTCCAAGCTTCTCCTCAGGGCCCACCGAGAGTCATCTCGTTAGAACAAAAGACTCCCGTCACCCAGGAAATTCCAAGGGATTTAGGATCTCCGTTTCAGGAGCCAAGAGCAGATATCAGAAGAAAAGACACTCCTAATGCTTTTATCACTTAGGAAATTGCCAAGGATTTTAGGAGCTCTGTGCCGGGAACCTAGGTAGACCAATATGTCTGTTTTCTCTTATTTCACAGCAGGTTAATTTTCTGTTTTTAAAAAGTGAATGTTAGGGTGGGGAGCGCCTGGCTGGCTCAGTCGGTAGAGCGTGCGACTCTTGATCTCGGGGTCATGAGTTCAAGCCCCACACTGGGTGTAGAGATCACCTAAAAATAAAATCTTTAAAAACGGAAAAAGATAAACATCAGGGAACCTTGATCATAGTATGTGCTCAATAAATATCGTTGAATGGATGGTTGAAATAATTAAACATTTCTTTTCCCAAACAGCTCTCCCATTGAAATTAGGTGGTGTTCACTTAGCATTCTTTGAACGAGTGAAATTGCGTGGACCGGTTGCCCCCGCTACCTGTGCAGCTTTCCCTGCTCCTCTCCCAGCTTGAGTCTGCAAGAGGAAGCCTCAGCACTGGTTTCTAAAGCCCTTTGTGCCTGGTGCGATTATAAAGCAATGAGACTGATTGTCGTGTGTCGGCTGTGGGATCCGTCTCAGTTACTTTATAGCCGTGCCTCGTACCCGACACCGCACGCCGTTCCCTGCTGACAGCAGTGCAGAAGCACAGGCCTGAGGATTCTAAACGGGAAGTTCACATGGCTTAGCATTATTTGATGCTTGTCTCTAACTTACTCACCAGAACTCTTATTTTCAGAAGGATAAATTAGATGTTAACTTTGTTGCTTGCTTTACTTTTGCAGTTTTCTTTCTGTTTTTTGGTGTGTTTTTTTTTTTAAATTGGCAATCTGATAAACTGCTGTTCTGATAAAGTGGCACGATTTTGAATAATACAAAAGGTCGATATGTTCCACTGGGTTAAATTCTTCATGAAACTTTTAATTACTGAATTTCTTTTCGGTTGCCTGTGGCCTTTTGACTGCCTGGGATAACAAGGGTAGTTCTTTGAGTTAAATACGATAAACATGTAAACCAAATACCTAGCGTTGTTCTTTGAAGAAGCCTTTGAAAGGGCAAGTTGTGGGGTGTTTGTTCGTTTGGCTTTGGTGGTTTACATTTATGTGCAGACCTTACTCAGATTTGGATAAATAGTTCTAATTTTCTCTTTCCTGAAATAGAAATGTTTATTCTCCTTCCTCCGACGCCCAGAGTCGTAGTCTTGGCTTTGAAGTGTGCTGGCGGCTGCACGTTGCCACCAGCCTGGGCTGCACGTTGCCACCAGCCTGGGCTTAGGAAGGAGGGTCGCCAGCAGCTCGATTGGCTGCCCTTTTCCCTGGGAGGGAAGTGGGAAATGACTTCCCTTTGTGGAGGAGGAAAAGAATAGTAATTTCACGCTCCACAGGAGAGAGCGTAGCTTGCCTTGACAGTGTTACTCCTCCTGGAAATTACATGAGTGAAAGAAGTGGATGACTCCGAGAGCAAGCTCAGCCTACTGGTAATTATCCTCAGTCGCTTCTGACTGCGGCAGAACCTCTGGACAGCTCTTAGAAGCTGGAAGGATTTCAGTGCCCAGCTAGTCCAGGGTGTTGACACTCGGACGTGTCTCAGGGAGGGTGTAATTTCCAGAAGGTTCTGGGGGTAAGCAAGAAAGGAACCTTTCTCTCATCACATCTAGATATAAGACCAAAGGGAGTCTCCACTCTTACTAAAGGTTACCACCGTGCATTTGGCTTTTGCTGCTCTGTTAGCGGATGTGTGTCATGTCGGTGATAGAAAGCTGCAGATCCTGTACGTCTTTCTATTTCTTGTACTAGTTCTGCGCACAACAGGTGCTCCACAGATATTTCTAAGAATGAGTAGTGCAGAAAGTACCAATTTTTTGTACTATAAATACTAGTGTGTTTTGTACCATAAATACTAGCGCTGTTCTCCTTTTCTTAAGGAGCTGGGACTTTCTAAGGAGGGTTTTAATGGAAAAGGTTTTACAGTAAAGACCTGCGGTGATTTTATCACATTATGTTGTTATATCCTATGTTTTTTACTGTCTGTTGTCACATTTGGCTGATTTAATAATCTGTTTTTTACATAGAGTTGTAAGACAAAGTAACGTAGCTCTTAGCACTGCGATCCTTCAGCACTTTGCCCGAGTCTTCAGCACTCCACACAGATTCTTGTTCCCACTTGGTGCCAGCGTACCCAACTGCAGATCCATTCCATTTGAAAACTTGAATCTGCAGACCCTTGCCATTGGCAGAAATTGTAGTTATTTTTCTGAGTAGCATTTTCATATGTGTGATGTTCCTTTAAGTTTTAAAGGTCACCTGAGCATCTGTATTTATTTTACATTACAGGCACTGGAGATATTATTGCCGTCATGATTACAGAATTGAGGGGTAAGGATATTTTGAGTTATCTGGAGAAAAACATCTCTGTACAAATGACAATAGCTGTTGGAACGCGAATGCCGCCAAAGAACTTCAGCCGTGGCTCTCTAGTCTTCGTGTCAATATCCTTTATTGTTCTGATGATTATTTCTTCAGCATGGCTCATATTCTACTTCATTCAGAAGATCAGGTACACGAATGCACGCGACAGGAACCAGGTGAGCTCCTGGCACTCTCTCATAATCCATGCTTAGCAGCCATAATTCAGAGACGTCTATTGTGATCATACACAGTGCAAAGAGTTTTTCACTTAAGAAAAAAGTCATGACATCCTCAGTCATGTCCATGTGCTGAAAACATATTTACACACGTTATTTTCCGGATTTTTCTAAATGCTTAAATAGGGAATTTACCTTTACAGTGATCACTTGGAATATCCTAGGTTAATGGTTTGCTTAGTATCATAATACAATGTGGCTAACTGTAGTAATTTGGAGAACTATCACAGAGTTGCATTTTTGAGCTGGTAGCACTGGCTGTCAGTGGCGAGGGGAGCCAGGAGGCAGGCGAGGGAGCCTTCACGTACTTTTGTTCCATGTGTCTTATCTATTCAGAAAAATAAGTCAATTAAAAATTACCTCCCGTGTTTAAGCTTGGCCATGGGGTGACGGGGAGGTGGAGAAGGACCCATAGAAGAGAGGTATCTGCTCGTCCTGGAACTGCCATTGGTGAGCACAGGGTTTCAGATCAGTGAGTAAAGACCCAGGAAGGACGAGACAGCGTGCCACCCCATAGTGGAGAGCCTTCGGGCAGTGACCTTGTCTGTCTGTTAGCTTGTTCAATGCGCTCTAGACAGAACGTGCACCAGGGGGCCGGGTTGGAGGTGTTGAGGTCCCAGCCCCAGTCCGAGGCTTCTCTGCTAGGAAACTGGCAAGGGAGCTACTCGGAGAGTAGTTTGAAGCCAGTCTTCATGTAATGCCGTTCCTCTCCTCGTAAACAGAGGACATCCAGACCCCTGTGGGAGAGCTGAAGTTTTCAGCTTTCCTCATTCTAGTGAAAGTACAGATGCTGCTACGGAACAGACCCGAGTTCGAATGCCGACCTGGTCAGCAGTTGGCTATGGTCTTTCACAATTTATTTCACTTCTCAACTTGCTTCTTCGCCTGAAAATAGGTCTAAAATATCTGAAAACTGTGATTTATTGCACATTTACATGCCCTGCTCTGTGCAGTATCCTGTATATCTTTTAAATTTTTTATTATGATAATTTTTATTTATGATTTCATACTTACAGAAGCTGTGAGAATAGTATAAAGTCTTCTCTTACCCAGATTCTTCAACTGTTAACATTTTACCCTAGCTCCTTTTCTATGTGTATGTACTTTTTTTAACCATTTGAGAGTAAATTTAAGATATGATGCCCCTTTACCCTTTAAATACCTCAGTGTGTATTTTAAAAAGCAAGGACATTTCTTACATAATCACAGTATGATTATCAAAATCAGGAGATTAACATTGATACAATGCCTGATCTGTAGACCTTTTCTAAGTTTTATAAAATTGTCTTCGTAATAGAGGCTCCTGGCTGACTCAGTTGGTAGAGCACGGGACTCTTGCTGTCAGGGTCATGAGTTCAGGCCCCGCATTGGGCTTGGAGCCTATGTAATTTTTAAAAAATTATCCTAAAATGTCCTTTATAGCAAAGCAAACCCTGGATTGATCCAGATTATATGTTGCATTCAGTTGCCATGTCTCTCTCTCTCTCTCTCTCTTTTTTTTTTAAGTAATCTCTGCACCCAACATGGGGCTCGAACTCACAACCCCAAGTTAGAGAGTCACATGCTCTTCCGACCAAGCCGGCCAGGTGCCCCTGTTATGTTTCTTTTAATCTGTCTCGTGGCATTGACATTTTTGAAGAGTCTGAGCCATTTGTTTTGTATGTGAGTTTTTCTGATACCCAGCGTTCCTGCATCATCAGATCCAGGTTATGTGCATTTTTTTAGGAACACCAGTCCTTTATATTTGTTAAACTTTTTATTTTGAGGTAACTGTAGATTCACATGCATTTGTAAGAAATAATACAGGGAGGTCCCAGATACCCTTCATGCATTTCACCCCAGGGCTAAAAGTCTTACATAACTATAGTAAATATTGCAACCAGGATCCTCACATGGATACCATCCACTGATGTTACTCTGATTTCTGGAGTTTAACCTGTACTCGTGAGTGTGTGTGTGCATATGTGTGTTTGTCTGTCTACGGTGTCAGGTCACCACCACAGGACACAGAACGGATCCCCACCAGGATCCCCGGTGCTGCGGTTCTTTGGTCCCAGGCACCTCCCTCCTCCCCCCTGCACAGCCCCGCGACACCACTGACCTGTCCCCACTCTGTGGTTCCGTCAGTTCAGGATGCTGTCTAATTGGAATCCTACAGTACTTCCCCTTTAGAGTTTGGGTGTCTTCACCCAACAAGACTCCCTCGAGAGCCTTCCAAGTTGTTGCATGGGTCCGTAGCTTTCTTGTTTTTATTGCCGAGTAGAATTCTGTCGCTCGGGTGTACCACAGTGCGGTGAACCAAATTGTTTCAAGGTCTGGGCTGTTGTAAAGTGGCTGTGGGCATTTGTTACAGATGTCTGTGTTAACATGAGTTGCATTTGCCTTGGGTAAATGTTCAAGAGTGAAATATCTGGGTTATTGTGGTCAGCACATACATAATCTTGTAAGAAACTGCCGTACCCTTTCCCCACGTGGCCACAGTACATGGCCGCGGTATCGCACGTCCGCGCTAGACGTGCATCCCTGACCCGGTCCCTCTGCACCCTGGATGGCGCATGGTGTAGTCGCGTCTCTCCTGTGGTTTCGTCTGCATTCCTCTCGTGGCTGCTGCTGTCGCTCATCTTCTCACGTGCTTAGTTGTCATCTGTGTATCCTCTTCGGTGAAATGTCCGGTCATGGCTTTTGCCCATTTCCCACCTGGGTTGTTTTGGGGGTTTTTACCATTGAGTTTCGAGTGTTGCTACGTTCCATATACAAGCCTGTGTCAGAATTGTGGTTACAGATATTTTCCCCAGTTTGTTTCTTGTCTTTTCAACCTCTTAACAGGGTCTTTTAAGGAGCAAACATTTTTAATTTCAATGAGGTTTTAATTTATCAGTTTTGCTGTTGCTGCAAGTCTAAAAACTTTTTTGCCTAGCCCTAGATTCCAAAGACTTTCTCTTTTTTTTTTCCTTGAAGTTTTATAGTTCTACCTTTTACATTGAAGTCCATTATCCATTTTGAGTTCATTTTGTATAAGAGATTTGCGTTAAGGTTCTTTTTTTTTTCTTCCCCTCATTTTATGTCTGATATTGCAACTTTGCCAAAACTCAGTTGGGCAGATTTCTGTGGCTCTGTGTCTGGATTTTGTGTTCTGTTCCATCAAACTGTGTGTTTATCCCTCTGTCCATCCCACACGGCCTTGATGACGGTAGCCTCACTATTGGGTAGAGTGATTCCTCCCACTTTATTCTTATTTTTCAAGATAATTTTATCTATTCTAGGTCCTAGAGTCTTTCCATATAAATTTTAGAATAAGCTTGTCTGTGTGTCTACTAAAAAAGAAAAAAAAAACACCACACAGAACCTTGCTGGGATTTCTATATGAACACATTAAACTATAGATCATTTGGGCGGTGAACTAATTTATTTACTATGTCGAATCTTCCAGTCCACGAACCTGTAATGTTTTTCCACGTATTTGGGTCCTTTTTATTGCTTTCATCAGCATTTTGTAGTTTTTAGCATATAAATCCTGTACATGTTTTAAGTTTGTACCTAAATAATCGTTTTGTTTGAACTGTAAATGGTAATATAATGGTAAATGGACTGCAGATGTGTTTTTAACTTCTTCAAGTTCCATCTGTTCATTGTTAGTAGATCAGAATGTGATCCTGTTGTGTGTGTTGACTTTTCATTCTGCAGTCTTAGTAAACTCACTTCCTGTAGATTGCCTGGGATTTTCTTTTTTTTTTTTTTTTTTAAGATTTTATTTATTTATTTGACAGAGATAGAGAGCCAGCGAGAGAGGGAACACAAGCAGGGGGAGTGGGAGAGGAAGAAGCAGGCTCATAGCAGAGGAGCCTGATGTGGGGCTCGATCTCATAACGCCGGGATCACGCCCTGAGCCGAAGGCAGACGCTTAACCGCTGTGCCACCCAGGCGCCCCATGCCTGGGATTTTCTGTACAGACAATCATGTGATCTGCAAATAGGGACTGTTCTACTACTTCTTTTCCAGTCTGTCTTGCCCTTGTTTTTGCTTTGTTTGTGTGTTTATTTTGCCTTAATTGCAGTGACTACACTCTTCAGTGCTGTGTTGAATGACAGTGGTGAGAGGGGGCATCCTTGCCTGGACCCAGTCTTAGAGGAAAGGATTCAGTCTTTCATCATTAAGTATGTGTTAGCTGTCAGGTTTTGTAGGCATTTTCTGTGTTTCTAGTTCGCTGAGAGCTTTTATCACAAATGGGTGCTCAGTTTTGTCACATGTCTTTTGTGTCAGTTGATGTGATCGTACGATTTTTTTTTTTTTTGCTGTTTTCTTCTTTATCTTGTTGATGTGGCGGATCGCATTCATTGATTTTCTAATGCATGTAATAAATCCCACTTTGTCGTGGTGTGTAATTTTTTGTGCGTTGCTGAATTCGGCTGCTTAATTTTGTTGAGGCTTTTTGTTTTTGGGGGGGAGTGTACAATTACAATTTCTTAAACGGTTAAAAGACTGTTCAGTTTGTCTATATCGTCATTATTGAATTTTGGTAATTTGTGGGTTTTGAGGAATTGGCCTATTTTTTTAGATGTCAAATCTACCAACATAAAGTTGTTCTTTTAATGGCTGCCATGTCCATGGTGATATTCCCTCCTTGTTTCTGATTTGACGGATTCGTGTCTTCTCTTTTAACCTTTGTCAGTCTTGCTAGAAACTTCTCAATTTTACTGATCTTTTTCAAAGAACCAGCTTTTTTTAATTTCATTTTTAGAGATGGGAACTTAGATTTATTTATCTGAAATCTTTCCTCTTTCTAACATAAGCATTTACTGTTATAAATTTCTTAGGAATGCTTTAACTGTGTCCTGTATACTTCAATATCCCATATTTTCGTTTTTGTTCAGTTTTATGTAATTTTTTCTTTTGAGACTTCGTCTTTGACTCCTGTGTTGGTCACTTCCCAGTAGTTTGGAGATGCTGCAGTGATTTTAGTGTTACTGATTTCTATTTTGGTTCCTTTATCATCAGAGAAATACTCTGTATGATCTCATTTCTTTTAGATGTGTTCAGGTTAGTTTTATTACCTAGCATATAGTGTGTCCTGGTGAATATTCTGTGGGTGGTTGGGAAAAATGTGTATTCTGCTGTTGGGCGGAGTGTTCTGTAGATGTCGATTAGATCAGTGCACGGAGCTTGCCTCTGTGAGGAGGTGGGGTGGAAAGATCACCTTCCCACTAGGCCCCACTGAAACCATCGTGGAAAGTGGTGCGGTTTTTCCATTGTCGTTTGGCTGTGGTGGGACAGGTGCAGGCTCTCCACCCTGTGTTCCTCCAGTCTCAAGGTACCTGAGCAGCCTGCCTCGTCTTTCCACCTTTCAGGAGATCCAGGGGGAGGACTGAGCAGGAGGGGCTCCTGCTTTGTCAGAACTGCCGTCCCCAGAGCATCTCCCGCACTTGGAAGTAGACATGAGTGATGAAGGTGATAAAGGAATATTAGGTGCAAGTGTTAACTGAGTCAAAATATGCCTGTCCTAGAAAAGATTATTAGACATGATGTGTGAAATCACATTTGCAGCCTTCAAGTAGAAAGCACCAGTGTTAGGTTTTTGACAAAACGAGTAGATGTGAAATCGAGTTTTGATGAAATGAGAATAGAGTCACCCCAGCACTAACAAATGACGGCATTTGTCTCCTTATCACTGGAGTCCTAGCTGATGAGGTTGGAGGAAAATAGCTGTCAGCCCCAGTTCTTGAGCTTCTTGAAGGACAGCAGCACAGCACTGAAGTGGTTTTTAACAGCCCACTTTCTTCAGTGACGTCGCTTTCATTTTTAAATTTAAATTTTTCACCGATACAGTGCACGAACATGATTCTTAAAAATAAATAGCGCCACCAGGCTTGGTTCCTTGCCCAGGCTTTTCCGAATTCGTGTTTCCCAGAGACGAGTGACCTCTTTCAACTCTTTTATCTCTTACTTCTGTTACTAAGTCCGTATTGACATGGAGCATGCTGTAGTCCTTTTTTTGTTGTTTTTAAATAAAGACGTGTGTTAAATATGTTGCCCTTATGAAACACTGCAAGTGAAACGATCAAGAGTTGCTCGGAGCTGGTGTTCTGACGAAAGCCCAACGCTTGTGGGTTGAGTCCTTCCCAAGGACTTTGGGAAGAGAGCGCAGGGCTGGTCCCAGGAGCCCCGGTTGGGCGGCAGCGCTTTAATTAGCGGCGGGCGTGGGGCCCGCGTGTGATGAAGGCGGCAGCGCCCCCGCCATCTGGCGCGGCCTCCCGGCCCTCTCGCTCCTTCCAGAGCCTCCTCCAGACGCTGCCCCAGCGGAAAGTGAGGTTCTGACCTTTTTTCCCTCCTTCCGTTTTTTCCTAAGGTGGAGAAACGCTTGATGAAATTTTTATGTGGCTTAAAAAGCTTCGCCTATTAAAGTTTAATAAGAAGGTGGCAGCAACTCTGCTGGCTAAAACCTTCGGCTATTTTAAACCAGAAGTATTGGCCAAGGAGAAACAGCGAGTTTCAGGAGAGGCTCATTTTCTCCCACAAACTGTCATCAGGAAGCAGTGCTGGGTACAGAATATGCTACTAGAGAGGGCGGTGGGCCGTAAATAACTTTCTAAGCACCATGTAATGTCCACGGTTCGACACCATTTTACACGTGCAGAAAGAACCTGATGCTTCGGCTGGTTACTGCTAAGCAGCCGTGGTTTGCTCTTCCTGAGAAGCTGTCCGAATACGTCTAAATACAGTGTTTGGGCACAGGGGGCTCGGAGGCTGGCGATGGTAGACGTGAGTGTGCCTCCTGGTGAGTCCGGGATCGTGCTTCACGCGAGAGGATTATGTGTTCAGTGTGTTTATATCGAAAGGGATGCAGGTTAAACGTTTCACAATTAATGGTTCGTGTTGCACCTTGAATCCTAAAGCAGTCGGGTGTGATTCCCAAAACAGAGCAAACATTTTTTATTTTACTGTTGAGGAATAATAGGGCAGATACAAAGGAGTTCCACAAGCTAAACCGGAGTTTAGGATGTCTTTTTATGAAAACTCCCTGAGAAAGTGCATACAGTTTCTAAGATATTTAAAACTTGTTAAAGCTCCTTGCCAAAATACATATACATTATTCTTAGACTTTGTAAATAACTCCAGGTTACTGAAATGAAGCAGGCTTCCATTGCCCCTTTTCCTCTTGGAAGGCCACTAACTGGAGAGCACACTTGCCATGTGAGAGTGAAGAAGACCGAGTGTTCTACAGAGGAGGGCTAATACTTGCCTTATCCACAGTTGGTCTTTGAAATATGGCAGGCTCGGTGTCTTCCTTCCAAATTGGGGGGGGCGGATATTGTGCATATTGTCAAGATTTTTCCCCTGGGGGGACGCCTGGGTGGCTCAGTTGGTTCAGCGTCTGCCTTTAGCTCAGGTCATGATTCCAGGGTCCTGGGATCAAGTCGCGCATCGGGCTCCCTGCTCTGTGGGGAGCCTGCTTCTCCCTCTCCCTCTGCCGCTCCCCCTGCTCGTGTTCTCTCTCTCTCTGACAAACGAATAAAATCTTTTCTTAGAAAAAAAATATTTTTCCTCTAGGAAAAGATTATGTAGTTGAAAGAGACAGACTTCTTTTGTCATTGTTGGATTGTACATTGAAATTTGCCTATTATGTTTATGAGGGATTAATAGTTCCAGAAAAACTGGAAAAAGAAAATAGGTGTTGGAGCTGAGTATGTACATATTACTTTATCATTTTTCTAACGTACCCCAAATAGTGTTACCTTCTTTTTCATGTCCTGCTATTATAATCAGCTTACATAAATAAATACCACTGTCTGTATACAGGGAGTATAAGTTTAGAAACGTACATCGAGAGCTTTAGATTTTTTTTTCTAGCACAAAATATGCTGTTGAGATCAGGGTATTTCTGAGACATTCGTTTCTGCCTCCTCAAGGTTTAGCACGGGGCCTGGCACATCACACTGACTCAGTGAATGCTTCCATGGATTAAAGAATGAGCTTACGTTTTATGACAGGCAGACAGGTGTAATCAAAATACCGTGTGGTGTGAGCTGTTCTTTCAGGGGCAGAGTGATACTACTCTGGGTGAGTCAGGGTACTTCACAGCACAGGTAGTGACATTTGAGCTGAATTTTAAAGGAAGAACAAGACTTCAGCAAACAAGGACTAGGAGGAGAGGCAGGCAAAGGGGTCGGTTTCCACAGAGCTGTGGAGGGATGAACGGAGGGACAGGAGTCAGGAGGAGACCGGAGCCTGCGAGCCACACTGGGCGCACGTGTGTTGACACAAGAAGTTGAAGGGCTTGACTCGCACACTGAAGCATTTAGACTTTATTCTCTAAACAGGAAGGAGCCGTGAAATGATGATTTTTAGCAGTGGAGCGATAGAAGATTTTTTTTCTGATGGGAGAGGCTTAGGGGGAAGGAGCTCTTTAGGGAAATATTGAAGAGCCAAGGAAGTAAGATTAATAAAGCAAGGTCATGTAGAGGGCTGGGGGGAGGGATCAGGGCACATGGTACTTTGGAAAGGCATTTGGGGGGACTTCTTTTAGACGGAAAGGACAAAAAGTCGTAGTAATAAGAGAGTGGATGGCAAGCTACAGACGACAAGTGGTCTCGGAAAATTACCTTCCCAGCACCTGGATTTCGTCTGTGGGAGAGTTCTGGTGACCGGAAAGAGAAACCTGAGCTGAGTTTCATTACAGTGACCTGTCTTCAATATGCTGTGAACCAGCTGGCTTTGAACAAATTATTTCTGTTCGATGAAGCCGGAGGACTTGTTTTCTACCAACTTAAAACCTGTGGGTACTCTGCACCCACGCCTAGAATAGTGTTCAGTACCGGTGCCTTTAACAAAGTGAAATAAGGTCATGTGGCCCCCGACAATCAGTATCCCTTCATATTTTATAATATGGGAAGTCTCTGCAGCATTTAGCATGGAAAAGGGAGGCTCTAACCCTAGCCCTTGTACTCACTTTACACACCTCACCTCAGGTCTGTCTGATTTGGGTTTTCTCCTTTGCAGAGTGATGTGTCCATGTGGTTTTTCTCCAGTCTAACGTTCTGTGTGTCCCAAGGTGGAGACTTGAGTCATTTTACTGCCTAGTGAATAGAGCACAGTCAGAAGTACAGAGACTATGAGTGAGTGGGTGGAGTGTTACAGGAAAGGCTTTGGAAACCAGGGTTGGGACAGTGTACTTTCAGGGAGTCTCAAACTGTAGTATGCAAAGGAATCGTGTGGGGAGCACTTTGAAACTGCAAATTCCCAAGACACCTCCCCACTCCAGGCTGATTCGGGAAGTCTAGATAGGACCTCTTTACCAGTTTAGGATTTGGGCAAGTTACTTAATCTCTCTCTGCCTCAATTTCCTCTTCCGTAAAATGGGAATAATGTAGTTCCTTTCTCATAAAATGACTATGAGGATTACACGAGTAAGGCGTAGAACAGTTCCTAGCACATGGTGTGTACTGGATAAGTCTTAATTACTGTAAATATTATTATTTCATATTATTATTAAGCCCCATGGGCCACACCTTGAAAAACAGTGACTTAACGGCATAGTGGTCAGATACAGATAAGAGACTTCGATAAAAAATTATCTTCGTAAAGGGAATTTGTGTTTCATCTTAGATTTTGAGAGTCAGCGGAACACAAATAGTATTTAAAGCAAGAGGGAAAGAAGCAATGGCTTTTAGACCGGGGATTCAAGTAAGAGACCCACACCGTGGCTGGCTGACGTGTACGTGTCACAGAGTGGGAACGTTGGTGGGTCGAGAAGTAGTAACACAGAAGCCACGTCCAGCAAAAATACTACAATGAAGATATGTGACATTCGTATCAAATACAGAGAAAAGATGGGTTTTTTCCCTTTTGCCATAGGAGATTTTGGAAGTTCAGAAGTGGAAGGGGGGATAGATTAAATATTTGCAGGCACTCTAATGAGATACCCTGCGTGCACTGATATTAGCTTGCCGAGGGCTGAGCCCCTTCTCCCACCAGCACCTGCTCTTCTCTGTCCGAAATTCCCTAATGTGGTGCCACTCCCACAGAGCCAGGCTCCCAGCCAGAAAGCTGACACCTTTGACCCCCCACTGTCGTCACGCCCCCATGTCCGTCATCATTAGGTTCTGCCAGTTTTACCTCTTAAATCTTCCTGGGTTCTGTTCTCACCCCTTTCCCTGCCCCCACTTGCCTGATTCAGGCCCTGCTTCTCTCTCTGAAGCCCTGGACCCCACCGGGTCTCACTGCCCCCCATGCTTCCCTGTGTCCACATAGTGTTTTTGCAGGAGGCCAGGCCTCAATTCTCCAAAACTCTGATCTCATCAGGGAACTCTTTTGTTTGCAATTCTTCAGCAGAATTCTGAACTGAGCAAGATGGGAGCAGTAGGGTATTTTTTTTTTAGTTCCCTAAATGCCTTTAAAACAATAAACTCAGAGAGCAGGTAGGATACCAAAAGGAAAAGTCCTCAGACAGCATCTTTGACGATACCAAGCCGCAGGCTGCAGAACTGCAGAAAAGCAGTGGTCAGCCAGGCCACCAGCAGCAGCAGGACCCGCACGGTCAATCCAAGGAAGGCAGCCGAGGGAAGAAAAGGGGTGGTTCTGCTGGCCCTAAGCGTCAGAAACCCAGAAATCAGAAAAAGAGGACTTTGCTATGAGGCCAAAGCCTCTGCAAAGAGATCTGAGAACAGCATCTGAAATGGCGGGCTCTGGTTGGGAAGCCTGTTAGGGAGCATCAGGGAGCACAGCCGGTGGTGGGCAACCTGGCCCCGAGGCATTCACGGCACACACCTGCGCGCACACCGGCCTGGAAGCCCACATCTTACGTAACAGATAAATGTGAAGACATTTCCCCTCCAGGGAGGCCGGAGCAGAGCTGCCTTGTTGCACGTCAAGCTGCAGGTACTGACCCAGGCAGTTCGGTCAGAGCAAGCCGTAAGATGCATAAGGCTTGGAGAAGTACCTCTGTTTTCAGTTGATAGGAACGTCCAGCTGAAAATCCCAAAGGGTCAGTGGAGCCACACTAAAACAGGGAAACGACTTAATAAAGGAATAGGACATAAAATTAACATATAGAGGGGCTCCTGGGTGGCTCAGGCAGTTAACCATCCAACTCTTGGGTTCAGCTTGGGTTGTGATCTCAGGGTCATGGGATCGAGCCCCACCTGGGGCTCAGCATGGAGTCTGCTTGTCCCTCTCCCTCTGCTCCTCCCCCTGCTCACATGTGCACTCTCTCTCTAAAATATTTTTTAAGGATTTTATTTATTTGAGAGAGACAGAGAGAGCATGAGTGGAGGAAGGAGCAGAGGGAGAGCAAGAAGCAGACGCCCCGCTGAGCAGGAAGCCAGCCAATCCCAGGACCCTGAGTCCAAGCAGATGCTTAACTGATGGAGCCACGCAGGCGCTCCTGAAATAATTTTTTTTTTAAATTAACGTATAGAAAAAAATCAAAAGACATAACGGGATGGAAGGCAACATTTACAACCGAATGGGTGGGTGGCCCAGTCCTGGTATGAACTTGACAAATACGTGTCAAACCTACATGAGGAAAACTGCAAAACACTCCTGACATACTTTGTTCCTGTTGAATATAAGCATTCGGTACAATGAAAGTGTCCTCCCAAAGTTCACTCGTAAGTTTAACTCAGTCCAAATAAACTTACCAAATAAAATTGCCTTCCGATATTTTTCTGGTGCTGGATGAGGTACTGATAAAAATGATATAGAAGAATAATCGGAACAAAACCTTAGAAAGAGGAACAGTGATGGGTGGCTAGCCACACCAAGTTTTATAATATATAATAAAGCCGCTTTTTTTTTTTAATTTATTCGACAGAGATAGAGACAGCCAGCGAGAGAGAGAACACAAGCAGGGGGAGTGGGAGAGGAAGAAGCAGGCTCATAAGCGGAGGAGCCTGATGTGGGGCTCAATCCCAGAACGCCGGGATCACGCCCTGAGCCAAAGGCAGACGCTTAACCGCTGTGCCGCCCAGGCGCCCCTATAATAAAGCCTCTTATTTAAAAGAATGTTAAAAGTTAGCCCATGAGTAAACAGACCAACAGAACAAAATGCAAAATCCAAAAATAAACACAACTGCGTGTGGAAATTTAAGTACACTATGTAATAAAAAGCATCATCTCAAATCAGTGGAGAAAGATGAACTTTTTAATAAACGGTTGTGGGACAACTGGAAAAAGACAAAATTAGACCTATTCCTTACATTGCACAACAGGAATAAATTTCAGATGAATCAGAGATCTATTTATAAATAGTAAAACTACAAATATTAGCAGAAAACATGGACTAAATTTTCCTTTATGACAGAGAACTTGGAAAACTTTGAATTATGGCTCAAAATACAGTAGAATAAAAAATGGCTGATAAATGTGACTCCATGTTTTAATTTTTTAAAGGAAAATCAGAGATGAATGAATGACAAACTAGAAAAAGATATTTACAATATTATATTACACACAGAGGGCTGGTATCCCTGAATATAAAGACGACTAAAAACCTGTTAGGGAAAAAAAATGGGCAAAAAAGAAAAAAGAATAGATAGTTCACTTAGAAAAATGCAAATGGTACTTAAAATATTAAAAGATGTTCAACCATCTGATAAGTTAAATGTGACTTAAAAACTATACCAAGTTATAGTTTCTTATGAATCAAAAAGAAAAATTCTAAAATTTGACAATGTTCCCTGTTGACCAAGTGGTGGGAAAACAAGCATTCTCATGCACTAATGATAAGAATGCAGAACGGTACAGTTCTGGGGGGCGGGGGTGCTGGAATCTGTAATATCTACCAAAGGTGCCAGGAAACAAGGAAGCGATTGAAGATGACTGAGGTGATATTAGAAGGACCCAGGGGCCTTCTTAGCAGAACTCTCCATATTGGAAAGTGAGATGGGAGCACCAAGGAAATTGGACGCTGTCAAAGAACCAACCTGCTCTTCAGAAAACCCAAGTTTAATAAATGATGCGTCTTGGGGCTCCTGGGTGGCTCCATCGGTTAAGCACCTGACTCTTGATCTCAGCTCATGTTTGACTTCAGGGTCATGAGTTCAAGCCCCGCGTTGGGCTCCACCCTGGGTATGGAGCCTACTTAAAAAAAAAAAAAAATGACCCTTAAAAATGATTCATTTCGTGTCTTCTGTACACATTGTATTATTGTATAGTAACCAACTTGTTCGTGAGGGGAAGTTCCTTATAAAAGAATTCCAGCTAATCAATGAATTACAGAATTAGCAAATCACCATTTTGTAACCGTTAATGAAATGACAGCCTTAGGCAGCGATCATGAGTGGATGCTAAAATCAACTGAAGGACATAGGGAGCTTTACAATGGACGGATGGAGCTGACAAAGCCGGAATGTACGCGATCGTGCTTGATGTCCGTGAACTGTGCGTCCGCACGCTGGGGTGCGTTAGGAAGTACACAGCACCATCTAGGACGTACTCTCGCCAAAGCAGGTGAGCCTACATCTAACTGCTGTTTCATAAGAAGTGGACCAAGTACAATGACACCAGGAGGAAACAAGCAGCCAAATTTAGAATGTGGGACATCCTATTAGACAAATAACCCAGTTTTGTCGTTTTTAAATGGCATTTAAAAAAAGTATGGTGGAGACTTCTGTTCGGGGCCAAAATAGCATCAGATAATGAACTTGGTTTACTCTTCTGCCTGAAACAGTTAAGAAGAGACACAGCAAAAATATATGAAATCATGTCAAGAAACCAGACAACAAGGGTCAGGGATCCCTGAGAAATGGCAAACAGAGGAGATGAGCTTAAAGTTTTAAGAGTCTCCCCTAGTGTCGGAAGCTTCTCTCTCCTTTACCCCCCGGGTTCCTGCCCTGCTCAGTCCCGGGTCTTGTTTCCCTCAGGGAAGGAGGGCTCTTTCCTATTGGGGGTTGTGGTGGGTGTTTCAGATCCTCGGGGGAGTGGGCTGCCCCAGATTATCTGATCTTCCGTCCCTCATTATGGTTTGTGTGCTGATCTGTAAAGTGGAGCCTGAGAAACGTCCCTGGGTCACTCACTGGTTGTATCTCAGTCACTTGCCGAGGTTTCTGTTCAGTGAGCAGTCTCTCCCAGGGGTGTGGGGAGGTATTTTATGCTGGCTCTTGGGACTGTCAGAACCCCTTTTCTCTTCCCTTTCCTGCCTCAGCACAGCTGCTGTTTAGAGTAAAGCTACAGTTGGTGGTCTGACCCCATCTACTTGTCATCTGGGGTTTGTGGGAGACCCTTCCACCTGCTTCTGTTAAAGGTGGTTTTGGCCTTTTCATGGGGAAATTCAGTAAGATTTAAAAATTACTCCACTCCCACCACCTTGTCCCAGTTAAAGGCCCCTCTACTCCAGCTTTTCTTCCTGTCTTTCCATGGAGAGACTCCGGTCAAGGCCGCCATGACCTGTGTTTGCCGTCTCCAGTGGCCGGGTCTCAGTGATCGTAATGCGTGACCTCAGACATCATACATCCCAACCTGCACTCCTGCAGCCCTGCTCTCCCTGCCTCTTCCCCGTGTCGTGAAATGGTGATTTGACTCTGAGCTGCACAGCCAAACCAGTCTTGAATAAGAAGAACCAAGTTGGAAATCTCACATTCCCTGATTGAGTAACTTACTGCAAAGCTCCAGTAATCAGAACAATGTGGTGGGGGCATAAAGACAGACAGACCAGTGCAATAGAGAATCCAGAAGTAAACCCTCGTATGTATGGTCAAATGATGTTCGACAAGGGTGCCAAGACCACTTGGTGGGGAAAGGACAGTCTTTTCCACAAATGGTTCTGAGGAAACTTTATGTCCACATGACAGAAAATGATATTGGACCCTTACACAAAAATTAACATAAAATGGACCAGAGATGTCAACATAAGAGCTAAAGCTATAACTCTTAGAACGATACATAGGGAGAAAGCTTAATAACACTGGATTTGGCAGTGATTTCTTGGATATGACAACAATAACGCAAGTAATCAAAAAAATAGGTAAATTGGACTACATGAAAGTTTAAAACATCTGTGCATCTAAGGACATAAGAGAATGAAAAGGCAACCCATAGAATGGGAGAAAATATTTGCAAATCATGCCTCTGATAAGGGGTTAACAGCCAGAATATATAAAGAACTACAACTTAACAGGCAAACAACCCATATATATATTTGAGAAAAAAAAAGAAAGAAAAGAAAAAACCCCAGGTAAAGGACATGAAGAGATGTTTCTCCAAAGATATATGAATGGCCAGTTAGCACATGAAAAGGTACTCCACATCACTAATCATTAGGGAAATGAAAATCAAAACTACAGTGAGATACCACCTCATACGCATTAGGATGGTTACTGTTAAAAAAGCAGAAAACAAGAAACAGACTCTTAACTACAGGGAACATACTTGATGGTCACCAGAGGAAGGTAGATGAGGGGATGGGGGAGGGATGGGGATTAAGGAGGGCACTTGTTGCGACGGGCCCCTGGTGCTGTATGGAAGTGTTAAATCACTGTATTGTACACCTGACACTAGTATTACACTGTATGCTAACTAACTGGAATTTTTTTTAAAAAACTAAAAAATAAATAAATAACGTTAGCAAGGATATAGAGAAATTCGAGGTCTTGTCCCTGTTGGTGGGAATGTAAAATGGTACAACTGCTATGGAAAGAAGTATGGAGGGGCGCCTGGGTGGCACAGCGGTTAAGCGTCTGCCTTCGGCTCAGGGCGTGATCCCGGCGTTATGGGATCGAGCCCCACATTAGGCTCCTCTGCTGTGAGCCTGCTTCTTCCTCTCCCACTCCCCCTGACTGTGTTCCCTCCCTCGCTGGCTGTCTCTATCTCTGTCAAATAAATAAAATCTTTAAAAAAAAAAAAAAGAAGTATGGAGGTTCCTAAAAGAATTAAAAGTAGAATTATCACATGACCCAGCATTCTACTTCTCGATATACCTGAAGCGATGAGAGCAGGGTCTCAGAGAGGTATTTGTGCCCCTGTGTTGGCAGCAGCAGTATTCATAGCAGCTGGAGCGTGGAAGCTGACAGGTGAATGGATGAGCAGAATGTGGCGTGTGCCCACGAGAGAGCATCATTAGCCTTCAAAAGGAAGTCAGCTCTGCAGTACGCCACAGCACTGACGAGCCCTGAAGACTTATGCTAAGTGAAATGAACAGTCACAGAAAGACGAATATCGGGTGGCTTCACGAACGTGAGGTGCTCAGCGTGGTCAGAGTCATAAAGACAGAAAGTGGACCGGTTCTTGTTCTCAGGGCACTTCCTGGGGGGCTCAGTAGGTCGAGTGTCACTTCTTAATCAGAGATGAGTCGATTGGTAAGAAGACCTGGCACCTAAACATTGATGGTCCTAATAAGAAAGCTCCAAACGAATGTGAAGTGCAGACCCGGGGGGCTGCTGCAGAGAGCAGCAGACAGCCCTGCCGCTATGGTCCGAGGTTTCAGTACCACTCGCTCAACAACGGAAAGAATACGTGGACAGAAAATCAGTGCGTATGTAAAAGATTTAAACAGACATCATCAATTAACTTGACCTGATTGACATTGAAAGAACAGCCAATCTTTTGACGTGTACTCTGAGCCATAAAACAACTCTCAGTGGATTTAATGGGATTTGAGCCCTACGGAATATGTTCTCTGACCAGTTGGAATTAAATCATTAGTCAGGGACGTCTGGGTGGCTCCGTCGGTTAAGTGTCTGCCTTCGGCTCAGGTCATGATCCCAGGGTCCTGGGATCAAGCCCCACATCGGGCTCCCTGCTCAGAGGGGAACATGCTTCTCCCTCTCCCTTTGCCCCTCCCCCTGCTTGTGCGTGCTCACTCTCTCACGCTCTCTCAAATAAATAAAATCTTTTAAAAAAAAAGAAGAAAAGATAAGCAGCCTTGTATTTATCAGGAAAATTGCGTTTATAGTGTAAAACCTTCCAAAAACAAGAAAGAAAACTCCAGGCAGATGGTTTCTGTTCTATCAAATATTTAAGGAAGAAATATACAAACTCCAGAAAATTGAAAAGACAGGAATATACCTCTCATTTCATCCTATAAAGCCAGCAACATCCTGATACCAAAACTAGACAAAATCATTACAAAACAGGAAACTACAGACGTGAAGACCTCTTGAACAAAAATGTAAAAATTCTAAAGAAAATTTTAGCAAATTATACCCAGTAGTGTATAAGAAGGATAATTCATCATGACCAGGTGGTGTTGATCCCAGGAATGTAAAGCTGTTTTAACACTAAGAAATTAATCAATGTAATTTACCATATTAACGGACCAAAAAAAAAAAAAAGGAAAACCATATGTCTCAGTAGATGGGGGAAAAAACACTTGCCAAAATCCACATCTCTTCCTGATTTTAAAACTTTTTGCAAACTAGGCATAAAAGGTAACTTCCTTAAACTGACGGGGCATCAGTGGAAAACTAGCAGCTCTACCATCATACTAAATGGTGAAAGATTAGAAGCTTCTTTTTAAGATCAGGAACAATAGAAGGATTTGTGCTCTGATGACTTTTATTTCCACATTGTACTACCAGTTCTAACCAGTACAACAAGGAATAAAGAAAATAAATAAAAGGTACCCATATCAGAAATGAGTAAGTAGGATGGCTTAGTCGGTTAAGAATCCCACTCTTGATTTCAGCTCAGGTCACAGTGTCAGGGTCGTGAGATCGAGCCCCACATCCGGCTCCAGCTCCACACTGGGCACAGAGCCTACTTGAGATTCTCTCTCCCTCACCCTCTGCCCCTCCCCTGCTAACTGTCATTTGCTCTCTTTTTAAAAAGAAATGACTAAATAAAGCTTTCTTCATTCACAAAGGACATTAATGTCTGTGTAGAAAGTTGTTGGAGTCTGTAAAAAGGCTGCTGAAACTAACAAATGGGTTTAGCAAGGTTGAGAGATATAATATCAATATAAAAATATCTATTTTATTTCTATACAAGCAATGAATGACAATTGAATTTTTTTAAGTAACATTTCCATTAGCATCAAACAGAAAATAGAATAAACAGGAAATTGTTAGAGATCTGACAAAAGACGTGTGAGACCTGTACAGTAAAAACTATAAAATACTGCTGAGAGAAATTAAATAAGAACTAAATAGATGGAGAGATACACAGTGTTCAAGGAAAGACTCATTACTATTAAGATGTCACTTCTCCTCAAACCGATCTATGCAGTCAGTGCAATCAATCCTAATGTAAATCTGAGATAACTTTTTTTATAGAAATTGACAAGCTTAATCTAAAATTCTTACGGGAACACACTGGATCAAGAACAGCTAAAGGAGGGGCGCCTGGGTGGCACAGCGGTTAAGCGCCTGCCTTCGGCTCAGGGCGTGATCCCGGCATTCTGGGATCGAGCCCCACATCAGGCCTCTGCTATGAGCCTGCTTCTTCCTCTCCCACTCCCCCTGCTTGTGTTCCCTCTCTCACTGGCTGTCTCTATCTCTGTAAATAAATAAATAAAATCTTNTATGAGCCTGCTTCTTCCTCTCCCACTCCCCCTGCTTGTGTTCCCTCTCTCACTGGCTATCTCTATCTCTGTAAATAAATAAATAAAATCTTAAAAAAAAAAAAAAGAACAGCTAAAGGAGGATGGAAAAGAAGGGGGGGAAGTTGGAGGTGTAACATTATCTGATTTCAAATTTGTTCTCACAAAGCACTACAAGAAATTAATGACAGTGTGATATTTGCTTAATGATAGGCAGATATATAATACAAAATAGTGTTCAGACACAGACCCACATGTCTATGGGCAAGTGGTTTTCACCAAATGTACAAAGGCAATCCAGTGGAGAAAGAGCAGCCTTTTCAACAAATGGTGCTGGAACAGTTGTATATCATACTCCAAAAACAAACCTGTGACCAGTACCTCACACCATATACAAAATTAACTCAATATGGATCAGAGGCCTACATACAAAACCTAAAACAATAAAACTTCTAGGAAAGAGGGGGAAAGTCTTGTAACCTTGGGATAGGCAAAAATTACTTAGATATGGTACCAGAATACAGCCCACAAATGAAAAACTGATAAATTAACCATCAAAATTAAAAACTTATGCCACAAAGTGAGAGAAAAATGTATGCAAAAAGAATTGTATCTAGAATACGTAATGCTGGGGCACCTGTGTGGTTCAGTCTGGTTGAGCCTCCAACTCTTGATTTCAGCTCAGGTCGTGATCTCGGGGTCATGAGATCGATCCCCATGTCAGGCTCCTCACTCAGCGGGGAGTCTACTTGAGATTCTCTCTCTCCCTTTCCCTCTGTCCATCCTCCCAAAAATAAATAAATAAATCTTTTTTTAAAAAAAGAGAGACTATGTAATAAATATACTGTCAAGTCAACAATAAGAAAACACACAAATCCATAGAAAAATGGACAAAAGATGCAGACAGACACTTCAGAGAAGATGTGCAGATGGCAAACAAGTACATGAAAAGATGCTCACCATCATTCATCATTAGGGAAATGCAAATTTAAACCACAGTGAGATACCACTACACCCCTCTTAGAGTGATTGCAATCAGATGAAGAAGACTGATCACCCAAGTGTTGGTGAGGATGAGGAGGAACTGGGATTGTCGTACGCAGCTTGTGGAAACATAAAAATGGCCCGCTCACATTGGAAAACACTTCGGCAATCTCTTACGAAGTCCAACACCACCACCCTATTGCCGGTCTTCCGTACTTTGTAAGTATTTACTGGAAGAGAAGAGAGAGCACATGTCCTTACAAAGACTTGTACAAGTCAGTAAGGTGGTTTCCAGCTTTATTCATTGCGGCCAAAAGCGGGGAAACAATACAAAAGTTCCATCAACAGGTGAAAAGATAAGTAAATGTTGGTATATCCATGCAGTGGGATACTACACAGTGTAAGAAAGCAATGGACTGACTGTTGACATGCAGCAACATGGATTAATCTTAAAATGATTATGCTGAAAGAAATCATGTACAAAATAGTACATAGTGTATCGTATTTGTGTAAAACTGAAAAATACAAAGTATAGTAGCAGAAAGTAGGAGATGAGCGGAAGGAGGGCAGGAAGAGACACAAGGATTGGGGAATAATAGATAAGCTATCTTGATGGTAGAGATGGTTTCTTGGGCCACGTCAAAATATCAGATTGTGCACTTTCGATATACACAGTTCAAGTCCGTTGTATTTCCACAGGCTAAAGATACATATATGGCAGAAGGGACTCTCACAGATTAAGAGAAACGAGGGGCACAGCTACCAAATGCAGTGTTTGGACTTTGTATCCTGAGTCAAACAAGCCAACTATATAAAAAAGACGTTCTGGGGGCACCTGGGTGGCTCAGTCGGTTGAATGGCCCACTTTTGATTTCGGCTCAGGTCATGATCTCTGGGTCCTGGGATCGAGCCCCTCAGGGCCTGGGTTCCATGCTTAGTGGGGGCTCTGCTTGAGGATTCTCTCTCTCTCTCAAATAAATAATTAAAATTTTTTAAAAAACAGCTCTGGAGAGAACTGGGGAAATTATAATATTGTCCGAGTGTTTGAGAATGTTGACTAATTATTGTTAATTTTGTTAGACCGTGGCAGCAAACAAAAGCCCCTATCTGTAAGACACAGTGACAACGTTATGGGTGAAATGATACCATGCTTGTCATATGCTTTGAAATCCTCTAGCACAGTAAAGAGGAGGGGACAGGTGGAAAGTATCAGTAAGATATTGATCATTGAAGCGAGATGATGGATACATAGAACTTCATTAACATATTCTGTTGTATATTTTTAAATTCCCCCTTAAATTTTTATGTTTTTATAATTTTTTTTAGCCTCAGGATATAAAATCCAAGGTCTCCCATTCTCCTAGCCCCCACCATCCCCCCTCAGGCTCAGCATCTGCCTCTTCCCAAAGTTCAAGATTTGCTTGTGTGTAGAGTGACCACCTGTCCCAGTGCACCTGTTTGCACTCACTGTCCCGTGTAATTACTGATAGGGCCCTCTGACTCAGAACGTTCTGTTTTGCACATTCAAATGTGTGCTCATCCTAGCAATATTGAATAATTTCCTTCATAGTCCTGGGCTTCACACCGATTTATTAGATTTCCTTTGTCCAGAAGTCCCCCTCCCACCCCCTGTGGGATTTTCCTGATTGGATTCCTTCCCCCTGGTGTTCCACATCTCAGCTCAGACGTCCTTTCCTCAAGCCTTCCCTGGCGTTCCTCCTCTGCCCCGTCCCCCCCCACCTGCCCACGTTAACTTGCCCCCCCCCGCTGCCACACCACCCAGGTGTGCTGTGCCGTACAACACTCAGTCATGGTGTGTCTGCTGGTCTCTTGCCCAATTCAGTTGGCTTTTCGAGATCCGGGAACACTGTCTTTTCACCTGTGGGTTCTTGGTGTCTAGCAGTGTCTGCCGAAATGTGGGATCAGTCCTATCTTTGAGATTCTGTGACTTAACCCTTTCAGACAACTCAACCCTGGAAAGATAAGTGCACCTCCCTAAGCTCATGAGCATTGTAGGGGCAGAGACGGAAGGAGAGCTTGTGACCGCCTCTGCCCTGCTGCACTTGGCACTTGAGCGGTCTCGTGGTCGTTGGGGGTTCCTTTACTAAGACAGCTTATACGTCTAATCGTCCCGGGAGCTATTCGTGCTCTGTTTGTGGCTCTGACGGGCACAAGAACTAGATTTCAGTAATGCTGTAGTATTTCAGAGGGTTATTCAATACGGGAACGCAGTGGTGGTTATGACACCTGGGTGGGGTTTTTTTCACTATGTATGCTTTTTAACTATTCAACCAGAATAATTCAGAAGCATGAGAGACTATGGACTCTGAGAAACAAACTGAGGGCTTCAGAGGGGAGGGGGGTGGGGGAATGGGATAGACTGGTGATGGGTAGTAAGGAGGGCACATATTGCATGGTGCACTGGGTGTTATACGCAACTAATGAGTCATCGAACTTTACATCAAAAAATAAAAAATAAAAGAATAATTCAGTAGTTCAGTTCAGAAGGCTGAATCTGTGGGTAAACTACCAGTTTTTCTAATTTTTTAATTGCTTTGTTAGAATCCTTTCCTATGATGTGACATGGAGAATGTTGTGGGACAACAGCGGCTTGATACATTTAATGATTTTAAAATGAAGGACTTCATCCAGAGATCTTGCACTAATGTCTGTTTTTCTTTGTAATTGTCCTAGCGTCGTCTTGGAGATGCCGCCAAGAAAGCCATCAGCAAATTGACCACCAGAACAGTAAAAAAGGGTGATAAGGTATGGTAGTGAAATAACTTTAACACTAAAAAATAATAGTTTTGCTCTCGATTTGGTGGGAGAGAATACACCCTACTCATTTGTGCCTGTTCTTTTTCTCCAGGTACCCGATCTAATGCTGTATTTTATTTTATTTTTTTTTTAAAGATTTTATTTATTTATTTGACAGAGATAGAGACAGCCAGTGAGAGAGGGAACACAAGCAGGGGGAGTGGGAGAGGAAGAAGCAGGCCCACAGCGGAGGAGCCTGACGTGGGGCTCGGTCCCATAACGCCGGGATCACGCCCTGAGCCGAAGGCAGACGATTAACCGCTGTGCCACTCAGGCGCCCCTAATGCTGTATTTTAAACTAGCCTCCCTTTGAGCTCCTACCGTTAGCATGCCTCATTTGCAGGCCGTTCATCGAGTTTCTGACTTTCCTGGACTTCCAGTGCTCCTGCCATTATTAGCCACACTGGTCTACTTACAGTTCCCCTAGCCGTGGTGTCCCACAGAGCTTTCTCCCACTGCAACCAAGGATGCCTTTGGGAAGAACCCTAATGGGTCACGTGGTGCACTTGGTGGCCAGTAATATATGTTCGCTTCCCTGTGCTTCCTTTGTGTTTTAGTCCCTCACCAGTTCGCCAGAGAGCAGGAGACCCACATCTCAAGGGAGTGTCATTCGCAAGGTGCTTTCTGTCCAGGGGGCCAGACAGTTGGAAGGAAGCGCCCAGTGTGTCAAGGTTGGGCCCTCGGCTTGGGGGACCAAGAGATAAACCCAGTGATGGAGGCTGTGGCTGAGACCACGCACCAGAGCTCCCCGGTCGGGCCTCGCGTTACATGGAGCCCGCTTCTCCTTCATGAGGACAAAACAGCAGCTTGATGTTAGACCCTACGTTCGATGTATTCCGTTATCTAGCGGGGAAGAGTTGCCCCTCTAAAGGCATAAACCTGAAGCTATTTCCTGCCCCACATCCAGCTCTCACATTTTGACAAGCAGCTCTGGGAGGATAATTTCAGACGATTCTCCATCCTCCGTAATTTCACCACTTCCTTGACTTCACCCGTTTCTATTCCTACCGCCTTGTCATAGCTCTGGAGGGTGGAGACATTTTCGGTGAACTTCAGTGAACACTAAGGAAAGAAACAAGTAAAAACATTTGCAGAGGGGCGCCTGGGTGGCACAGTCATTAAGCGTTTGCCTTTGGCTCAGGGCGTGATCCCAGCGTTCTGGGATAGAGCCCCACATCAGGCTCCTCTGCTAGGATCCTGCTTCTTCCTCTCCCACTCCCCCTGCTTGTGTTCCCTCTCTCGCTGGCTGTCTCTCTCTGTCAAATAAATAAAATAAAATCTTAAAAAAAAAAAAAACATTTGCAGAAAATAAAAGCAACATCAGAACAGCTGCCCTGTAACCCCAGAGGAGTGGTCACCCTCTTGGCCTGGTGGCCTTCAGCCACCACATTAATTTCGAATTCCCCAGACTGGTCTGACCTACCCATCCTACATCGTCCGTCAGGCTAACACCAAACAATCTTTCCTTCTTCAGACCAACACCTCTTTCAAGTTTGTGCCTCCTAGACCTGCCCAGTCGTCCCATTGAGTTTCAGTCCACGTGGCCCTGACACAGCAGATCGTGTCCCCTTTCCAGGCTTAGGTTCCTGGTAATGCTCCATTTTATGACAACTCGGGAGTCCCTTCCCGGCACAGATGAGGAAGGAACCCAGTCAACCTGGATGACCGAACACCTGGCTGAGTCCTCCTTACTCTTCATAAAGACCCAGTATTGAGTTGGGCCATGACTGTTCTCTACCCCAAACCTGTGACCAGCCCCCATCCCTGAGGCTTGATCGTAGATACCGTACTTAGATATGTGATCAGAGGACGACCCACACTGTGGAGGGTGTGCTGTGAAACCCAGTGAACTGCAGTACTGATCCCGCCATGGTGGAAGGGAGAGAAGGGTGTCCACGGTGACAGTGGATTTGAATCTTGAAAAACAAATAAGAATTCTGACTTCTAAGACATTTCACAAATAGAATTAGTACAAACTATTACAGTGCAGTTTAAAAATGAGAAAGGGTGGTTTTGATACCCTTTGGGTCGATGCAGTTAAGCAAATTAAAACATATTAAAATTGTTCATAACTGTTCACTTCATAGTCTCCCGCTTCCTGTGGTTGCCTCAGGAAGGTGCTTCACTGGATCGTCTCCTCCATTTACGTATAGCTTCAGTTTTAGCACGTGACTCTCATGCCTTGCCTTTCCTTGCAGGAAACGGACCCCGACTTCGATCACTGTGCAGTCTGCATCGAGAGCTATAAGCAGAATGACGTGGTCCGGATTCTCCCCTGCAAGTACGTCAGGTTCCTTTGTCTGAAACAGCGTGATGCTTATGTGCTGTGTATGTCTCCCTTTCAGAGTGGGGATCCCACTTGCTTTCGGGAGCCGCCTCTCCCACGGCTGGAGGCAGACGCAGGCGCGGTGGCACCTGACCCATGGTGGGAGTGGCCGCGGGCCCCAAGCCAGGCCACCTCAGCACAAACTGACTGCAGAGCCTCATCTGCTTGTGAGAAACACGGGGAAAAACCTCCAGACACATCGTAGCCTAAGACCGTTAAGGTCAAGAGTGTTCAGTTCTGTGACTCTTATGGGTTTCAGAACGAGCCACTTGTTCCTCTCCCTGTTAAGTCCGAGTGCATCACTAGGCCCGTGCAGGCCCCGTGGTGTTCACTGGTGCCGGGAACCAAAACTCCAGGGCTTGGATGAATCATTCTGAACCTGGGTTATGTGGAGTGGCTGCTGGACCAGGCCCTCTGCTATGTGTGCTTGACGGTTACTGTCCTGTGAGAGGGCCCGTGCCTTCCTGCCCACTGTACATGAAGGACAGGGACCCTGCTAGTGGATGCCAGGGTCACACGATCCAGAAACGGCAGAGTCGAAGTAAAGGTCTGCCTTCGCTGCTCCTTGTATCAGGCCACATTCAGCTCTGTGTGGTGCTCCAAAAAGAGCAAATGTTCTTGAGATGCATGTTGATTGGAAAAATACAAAATCACCTCCTGAGAAGCCTAAAATCAAAGACTTCTCCTCTCCTTTCTCCCCGCCCTTAAAACACATCCACACCATTCTGACCACCTAATCACACAGAACATGTGAACAATTAAAATAATTGCCAGTGGTTTCTCCAGAAGGCTAGTCATCTATTTTGAACCTAGAAAGATCTGTGAGGGTTTTTTTTTAAACATAGAACTTAAGAATAATTCCATATGCTGAAACAGAAAAACAGATTCTAGAGTCAAGTCAATCTAGTTTACACCTAAGGGGAAATCTACAAAACTAGCGGTAAGTTTCTTATAGAAAATTAAGTTGTGTAGTTACCAGATTTCCTTCAGGTGCCATCATTTTTGGTTTAAAATGTGAGACTGAAGGAAATACACATCCAAATACAAACCAGGAAAATCAGTAGGTACAATATAGAGCATTATCTGCTCTGAGCTGCTTTCTAAAAGTGTTTCCACCTGCACAGATCTCCTCTGACACCAGAATCACCAGGAAGAAGCCAGGTCTTTCCAAATTCTGTCTTCCTATTTAAGGCCAGGGTCCCCCCTCCAGAGGGACCATCTGGACCCAAGAACAAAGGCCTCTGAAGCCGTTCGTGGTCGTTGCTAACATGAGAGTGTCTTCCTCAGGGGAGCCTCGGCCAAAAATAGACTGACTCCTCTGGAAGCTTGCTGTCCATCCTCCCCGCCCCCTGAGCATTGGCCTTTCCACAGTTTCATTCTTAGTTCTCTTTTATCTTAACTTAGTCCAGTGCTTTCCTGACCGGACGGTGTGTCGGAATCAGTGGGGAGCAATCAGAAACATGTCCCGGAGCCCAGGCGTGTGACTTTTAACAGTCACCCGAGCAGCGCTGAAACAGCGTGGCCCCTCCGTCGGAGTCCTAGCCTTTCCGTGGCTGTGCCTGTGTCCGTGGTCTGCTTTTGAATATTAGAATTTTGGCGAACTCAGCGACATTTCCGTGTGCCCGCAGCTAGGGCACTGCGCCCTCGGTTGCATTCCTTGCTGGGTCCTCGTCTGACCGTCTGCCAGTCCCCTTCTGCTCTGGAGCAGGTGTGCTCTCTGTTGTGCATACCCGTGAAGCCTCAGCAAGTTGTAGCTTTCTCTGAGGTGTGTCTCACAGGCTGCTCAGCCAAACCATTCACCTCGCTGGACTGGCACCAGCCACGTGATGCTCGGCTAGAGTAAAAATTAACTTTGCTCGTTGAGCAACGTTCTGTGGGACCAGAGTCGACAACTTTTCACCTGGAGCAAGGTTTCTGAGCCTTGGTGCTGTTGACATTGGGACCAGATCATCCTTTGTGGGGGCGGGGAGGCCGACCTGCACATCGCAGGATCTTCAGCGGTGTCCCTGGCCGCACCCACCTGATGCCCATCCGCCCCCACACGCAGGTGTGACAACCGCTGACCTGGAGATTGGCCTCACCCACATCTCCATCTTCACGTCTTCCCCACTCCTCTGGTTTCCGGGGCACCCCCCTCCAGGATACTTTGAAATCAATGAATTCTGGCCTTGGGCCTCTACCTCTTTTGTTCCCTCTGCCAGGGACACCCTGCCCTTCCTTCTGTGTCTGTAGGGCTCTGAAACCCAGCAGCGGGGTGACTCCTCTGCCTCTCCCATGAGCTCCTGTGCCCAGCAGTGCCGGTGCCTCCCTGGCTCCCATGGGCGACACCCCCAGCCAGGCCTGGAGTGCTGCCCAGAGCCCATCTCTTTCCCTGGTTGGCTCTCCTTGTTCATTCTCCTTTAAACACCGTAGCTCATCCCTTTGTTCCTCACTCTGGCCAGATGGCTTCCCCCACAGCTTCATGGAGGAAGTCATGGTTTTTTGACCCTGAAATTCCCTCCGCTTCCCTGCCCCGAGCTTTCAAGTGCACCTTGCCTCCCTGCCCAGGCTTTCAAGTGCACCTTGCCTCCCTGCCCAGGCTTTCAGCGTCCCCTCCCATCAGGGTGGAGGAGGGCTCTCCTTAGCCCATGGGCTAATCCGTCGCCTCTTCAGGGACCTTGCTCTGTTGAATCTTCTGCTCCTGCCAGTTTATGTTCTGTCTCTATTCCGACATTTCGTCCTACTCAAGCCCGTCCTGTGCCAGTTTCATAAGCCATCCCCAAACAGAGCCCTGCAGCTCCTCCCTTCAGCCAGACTTTGGGAAGGAGCTGTGCTCGCTGTCCCTTCTTCCCGAGTGACGGACGAAGGAAAGCCCAGGTGCCTTTGTTCTGTTCGTCCTTAATTTTTAACAGCCCATCTGGAGGCTGAACTGAGACTTTCTATCTATAGAGCACAGAGTTCATGGATTGCTGCCTTCTTGCTTCCTGACCTTTCCTTTTCCTCTTCCGTCACATTAATTTACTGTGGACAGATGGCACTTGGCATTGCTCTGGGGCCTCCTCCTTGTGTCCGGTGATTACAGCTGATCATCCTTGGACGTTAGCCAGCACGTCTTAGAAACTATCATCTTATGTAGACCTCTTATTTAAAGGTCAGCCACAACATTTTTTTAGTAGTTAAAAATACTTTTCAGAAGTGGGGTGCCACTGCTCGGATCAGCGTGTGTCCAGGATGCCACTTTGGGAGCCTAAAAGGGGTCCATCCTCTGGCTGCTGCCTGAGGCATCACTGGGGTGCCCCCTCCTCAAGGGAGCGCCTGTTCAAACAGTGTCTGCTGCCAGCCCAGCGAGGGGAAGAGTTCTCCTCTCTGACCTTTCATAATCCCGATCCTTTTAGATTTGCCACGTTCTTGCACGGCACCAAGAGGCTTCGGAGCTGTGAAAGCAGCTCAGCTCCAGCGTATCCTCCTCTCCCCACCCCTGGCCATTGCGCTGCTCTCTCTAGTTCGTGACGTGTGCGGGGAGTAGGAAGGGGAGGGCGCCCTACTACTGGTTTCGTTCCACATTCTGTGCTCCAGAGTATTTCTTGCAGGAATAAAGGACTTTTTTGTCAAAGTTCTGATTTGCTTGTCCTTTCCACATTTCACTGGTCCTCCACACATCACCTGCTTTCCATCCCAGAACGCCACTCGGCCCTACATTCATTGGGCCCTTTTCTGCTTTCATGTGTACTTTGACCACTCAAGTCTATTATAACAGTGGGAAGGGCTTCTCTTCAAGGTCTGGCTGGCCGCAGGTGCCACCTGCCGAGGTGTCCATGGGAGCCCGGGGTACACCTGTGAGCTAGTCAGAGGTCACTGTGCTGGGCATGCCGGCGCCAGAGGCTGGCACGCACGTTCTGACCATTTATTGGGATGGTGTGGGAAACATTAACATTACTTTGCCTGAGGCTTGTTTAATGGTCCCTTGCGTTTGGGTGCCACTGGGGGCTTTCTCAGTATTCCACGACAGCTTGTCACTTGCTGCTCCAAACGGCCTCACAAGGTGGCCTGCACCTTCCCCACTTCTCTGCCTGGCAGCTTGCTGCTGACACAGCCAGGAGGTGGCCTCCGACTCTGCAGCTGCAGAAAGTGTGTCTGGGAGGCAGGGGCGGCCACTGCCAAGCTTCGTGCAGCTGTGACGCGAGAGGGTAAGGGGGTGGGTGAGGAGGACAGGAAGGAGCACAGGGCAGTTACCCACCAAGATGCCAGCAGCGACCCCAAGGAGGCTGGGGTGTGCATCAGAGGGCCCGTAGTGAACAGGAAAGTTGCCAGGCCGTTTGCAGATGAGAGGGGCATGCGTGGGAGCCAGGCTGGCAACCTCTCCATCTCCCCCCAGGCGAAGTGCAGGAACCGGGCTATCAGGGAATCTGTCAAAGGAGGGAGGGGGCGGGTGGCTGACTGGGGTGGGGGTCAGTGGTAGGAGAGCCACAGGGTGGACACATAGTCAAAAGGAAAAGTTGTGTTTTGTTTTGTTTTGTTTTTAAGAAAAAAATTTTTTTTTCGAATTTTGAGTTAGGTAACTAGGGCAAGGAGACATTCTCAGTTTGTCCCTGGAGACCCAGTTATTCTCTTGTCCATTACAGTACCGCAAGGGCGGGGGGGGTGGTGGATGGCCACTGTCTTTTACAGCAACAAACCTAAGGGAACAGTTTAAAAGCCCAACGTAGGAAAAATCCATTTGTAACTAAAGTTAAGGAACGGTTAAGCAGAGAACACTCAGCTCATGCAGCTTTAAAATTGAAATATGGGATTATGTCATTTTCTTCTTTCTGAACAACCGGTAATAGAAAAGAAAGGCAGTAGGCTAAGAAAAAAGGAAAGCAAAAATGCCAGTGACAGGGAGTGGGGAGAGCAAACCACCATTTGCCCCCAGACCACTGCTGCTTGCTAAAACCAGGATGTCTGCAGACAGCTGGCTAATGCCAGTGGCCCCGTCACAGTTCACACAGCCTCCTCTCTCCTTTCACCTGCCAGCCTCCCAAAGTCCATCATCTGCCCCACATAAAACTGGCCTCCGGTGCCTGTCCCAGCCACCCCCCACCCCACTTTAACCAAACCCTCAGAGGGTTTGTCACTACTCTATAGACCAGAGGTTAGGCAAATGCACCCTAGTAAGGGGAGGATCCTGTCACTTTGTCGACCTAAAGGCGTCTGTATCCCCAGAAAGGTTAGAAGCCTTGTTCTCGTCTTTGCCAGACTATGGGGAACACTGGCATAGTTGACAGCTGCTGGGGTGTAGACCCTGGCTCTGAAAACGCCCGTCCAGTGGAGCCCTGCAGGCGGGAGCCCTCCCGCCCACCCCTTGGAGCACTCTCATCCAAGGATACAGGCACAAGAAGTGGACGCGCCTTGTGTGTACTGAATGAATTTCGGGTTCACCTATGGTTTGGGGACTTTTGCCCCTTAAGTAAAAACCTGCAGGTTTAAATAAAAGCCTTCTGGGACGAGGAGGTTCTAGTTCAGTGCACTGATAAATTCAGTCTTCAAGACCTTTATTCTTACCCTTAGAAAGGAGTGCGAGGTCACCAAGTGGCTGTAGGTGGTTGCATATGCACTAAGCATGGGTGTCTCTTCCAAATCCCAATTAAAGCAGTGAGACGTTTAGACCTCTTTTTTTTAATCCAAACTGCGTTTTTTAACAGCTGTCTATAACTATGAGGCACATGTAAATTACAAATTCACGAAGTTGTAAAGGCATACCGTGTTTCAATTTGATATCTTTCTTAAAATTTCTTTTATCTTATCCCAAGACGCCACGTATTGTTCCTCCACGGTGCCCAGACCGCATCCTGGCACCTGCCGCTCTCCGCCTCTGGCCAGGACTCTGGGGCCTCATTTTAGCTTCTACGAGCTGCCGTGGGGAGTGCTTGAACTTGAGACGTGATTCCCACAGCTCCCTCAGAGTCTTCTCTCCCTTCCACAACACGCAGTTCCCTTTTCTAAGAATGCAAGTCTCTCCGTGACTGACGACTATTCTGTCAGAAGGATGTGACTTTTCAGTCTCCTGAGTTAAAAAAAAAAAAAAAAAAATCACCCGTCGCTCTCTTCCCTTCACATTTCCACTGAAAACATTGGTTCAGTGTCACTGGATTCCTAGGCACCGTTCCTCTCCAAAACACTCCCAGCCACCCTGTAACTTTCACAAACATTTAACATAGATTGCTTAGAAGTCTTTTAAAATGTTTTAAATGACATGAAACCAAGTTCCGTGAAGCCAATTCATGGTTGTGCAGAAAACTTTTCATTGAACCCTTGCTTCATGTCTTCTTGAATTTCCCTTCTTCTACTCTAGCTGTTGTGGAAAGCATAACTGATCGATAAGGTAGTTTGTTTCATTCTTACTGAATATCCTCTTAAGTTTCTTCAAATGCTGGAATTCAAAGACCAAACCGCCAAATACTAATCAGTTCTCATCATCTAGATTGGGGTCAAGAGGTTTTCTGCCAGCTGTTTTTTAATACATCCCCAATATTAGTTTCTTGGGACTTGCCAATATGTCCAAAAAGGGGAAGAAACATACTAACTAAAAATTCCATTTCTTTGGGTCTGAGAGTTGTTCAGTATATAATCCGTGATACAACTCTGTTTCTTTTATAGGCACGTTTTCCACAAGTCCTGCGTGGATCCCTGGCTTAGTGAACATTGTACCTGTCCAATGTGCAAACTTAATATTTTGAAGGCCCTGGGAATTGTGGTATGTTTCCTATTTTGTCACTACTTTTGCGTGTGACCTAGCATTGCATAGGTGGGTGGTTAAGTCTTCCAAGAGAGCATGGGCTTTCTCTGCCACAGGGCCTTTCTTACAGATTCCTTAAAGTCCAGCCTATCTTGGGGAACTCACAGACGGGAAGATGAAAGAACTGAACTAATCCACTTGGAAGCATTCCTCCAGTGGGTGGTGGAAATGTGGTGAAGAACGGCAGTGGAGTGAGGGATGGGGTTTGTCTTCATTCCATTGTGGGGTTTTTTGTTTGTTCGGTTGGGGTTTTTTAGGACTAGAAATACAGACTTTTGACTTTGGTCCAGTAGTAAATTTTTTCTGCATTCAGCGTCCTATAAAACTATGTCATCACTATGTTCCTTCCTCTTGAATCTGGCTTAGCTGCCCGGGGCGTTGGTCAGTTGCAGGCAGTGAAGGTGGGCGGTGCCAGCCTGGCAGGGCCTTTGGTCCGAGGCCACACCGAGTACACACAGTACTTCATTCAGCTCTGGCCAGGCGGGTCAGCACTCACTGACCGAGGGCCTTGGAGACTTCCTACAGGTCTCCCTTAAGAGACACAGCTCTCCAAAATTAACGCTTCTTAGAGGAAAATAAAATATTTTCTGGTCTCAAAAAAGAGTGGATGAATGACTTCTTTGTGGAGCCAAAGTTGAGTGTGATCCAGCAGACAAATTGCTCATTTTAGCTTTGCAACCCAAACACGTCCGAGGAGTCCTGTTCGAAGTATGTTGTCAGCTGGCAGCTTAGCGGTCCAGCTGGGCAGGATGGCTCCTCCCGGCTCCGGAGATCACGTCTGTGACATATTTGAACATAGGCTTACGCTGCCTCAGCACTACTGACACTGTGGACCAGATAACTTGAGCAGGGGCGGGGGTGGGGAGGGGGCTGTCCTGTGCCCTATAGAGTGTCTCCCACATCCCTGGCTACGGCTAAAGGCTAGTCGCATGACTCACCAGTCAGGAGGTCAGAACGTCTCCAGACGTTGCCATATGCCCCTTGGGTAGCAGTCACCCGGGTGAAGGGTTTACCATAGAGCACCTGCCATTGTATCTGGCGTGCGGCAGGTGCTTCGGGAAGTATTACCTCCACCTCTTTCATTGCCTCCAGCCTTGCTGGTGGTTTGGTTTGTCTTCAGTCCTATTCTTGGAAGTACGGACACTTCTTCCTCTTGTTTTTAACGAACATCCTTCTAGAATCTATTACAAGCTACCATGGTTTTAAATGTAAAAGCCGTAGTAAACCTCTTCTGACCGGGTATGGTTCTAAGCATTTTACTTTGGCTGGGGAGTGATCTAGCACAGTTGTTCTGCCTGGGAAGCCGTTGCTGTGGGTCTTGTCGGCTGTCACTTCTCCGTACTTGAGCTTCTGTCTGCCATCCTTCCCAGCTCTGCTTCCAGCATGCTGTGTGCTAGAAGTGTAGGTTTCGGGAGACCAGATAGCCATCTCGTTACCTCAGGAGACTTTCACACCCATTTTTTAGTTGGTAGGCTTTGGCCCCAGGGCAGCTCTGTACCTTTCCTTCAGGGCTAGATGCTTAGATTTTGAAACCGAGGGTTTACTCAAGCTCAGCCGTCTTTTCAACGCTCTTGGTCATGTGCTTTCCTTGTATCTAAAGGTAGAAGACGTTTAAAAACCGACTGCTGGATAAATGGGACATTACAGAGATGTTAGGAGGAGGAAAGCAGTATTTTAAGTTCTCTGCTCTCCTTCAACATCGATGGAAGAGCCAGAGAGATGCATTTTCTTGTTTGTCAGCTTTAGAACAATGATAATGAAACCCTCTGCCCGTGAGCATGTCCACCAGGGGTTGTCGTCTCTTCTTGAAGATGAAGTATCCAGTTTTCTCAGCTGTGCAGCAGACTTTGGTTTTCTCTGGTATCATTTTTGGGAGGAAATCATCTCTGTCTTTTAAAGGAACACTCTTGGGTGAGAAAGGGTAAATAGGGAAAGAAATGAGAGGAAATCACATGGAAAGAAAAAAACGCCTTTTCAACAGGGTATCAGATATTTAGAATTTTATCAGAGATTTGTTATTTTTCTAAGTACTCTTAATCTGGAAATGTTTTGCAGCCAAATTTGCCATGTACTGATAACGTAGCATTTGACATGGAAAGGCTCACCAGAACCCAGGCGGTTAACCGAAGATCAGCCCTAGGTGACCTCGCCAGCGACAACTCCCTTGGCCTCGAGCCACTTCGAACTTCGGGGATCTCGCCGCTTCCTCAGGATGGGGAGCTCACTCCCAGAACGGGAGAGATCAACATTGCAGTAACAAGTAAGTGGGGCCCTGTTCCCAGGCGCGGGGCAGGTTTGCTGCCGCGGCTTGGGGTGTGTTGACTGCTGCGGAGGGCGGTTGAGGCAGTCACCAGGCCAGTTAGACTGTAACGGAGGAAGTGACAGGTACTTCTATTAAAACAGGTATTTGGGAGACAAAACTTTCCTTATAATGAGGAGCTTGTGTGTTTGTGTAGATAAGTACAAACAGCTGCCATCCGACGAGTGTCTTAGTAGCCATTGTAAACCTGTTTTGATGACCGCCTTGCGGACGGGCATTTCAGAGGGTCCCGCTGGGATGCGACGCGGGGCGTCCTGTGTTGTGGAACCCGCGCGAGCACCAGGCTGCAGGCAGCTTAGTGGGAACCCAGGGCGGAATCTGAACACACGAATGAACAACTCTGGGGGGAGCTGAGACGGCCTGTTGCTGCTCAGGTCTGGTGTCTTGGCACTTCCCTCTCTGGGGTCACGGTACGTGGGGCGGGGTGATGTGCCTTTCAAAGCACTCTCACGAGTCTGGAACGTCTCGATGGGTGAAGCGTTACCGAGAAGAGACGCGGTGCTCGGAGTGGGTCGATGGCCGGGCCAGAGTCCGGTGTGCGTGTGTGTGGGCCCTGCGGGCATTCACCCTGTAACCAGCCAGCTGTCTCCTTCAGTTCCATGCTCTACGTGGTCTCTCCATCTAACCGCCTCTCTCCATCCTCCTTGTCACCACTGTGGTGCTGCCTTCCCCAGCGCGTGCTGTCGCTTGCTGTAGCTCCCAGCCCCAAACCCGGCGGAGCCCTGCCGCGCCCTGCGAGGCCGCGGCGCTGAGAAAGCCGTCACGAAAGATTTTTCCTCCACGTAGTAAGGCTCAAGTGGGCTGTTCAATGGAAGCGCACGTTTCCCACCGACCAGAGATTCGTAATCGTAGACAGTTGCCCAGGTTTTGTTCTGTCATGTGTCTGAGCTCAAGGAGACTTCATTCAGTTATAAAACAAGGAAAAGTTTTCTTCGATGCAGTTTGACTCCTTTCCTACCACATCCCGGCGATTTGTTTTAAAAGCTTTTCATGTTTTCGGGTTTTCGAGTGTAGATTTTTAAAAACCGATCCAGTAGCAATAAAGGAAACAGAGGGTATTTGTTTATCGATGAGTTTTTGTCGGCTCTTCACTGATCGACATTTATTGAGCACCTACTACTACATTAAGTTCTGATCCCATTATGTTTTACACAGAAAGGTCCTTTCAGAATCTTACGTTCTGATGATTTAAAAAAAAATGACTTCATGTATCAAATGAATCACCGTTAGTGGAATTTATGCATGTTAATAAATAAATTCACGTGGTTAAGTTAACCCAAAGCGACCTCTCCTTTTCCGTCAAAGCTCTGTAGTGTCGCGGCAGCTACAGGGCGTGCGCCCAGCATCCACTGTGCAAGGCACTGTGCTAAGTACCCAGCGGGGTGGGCAGAGCTGACCGGGGCCGGCTGCAGCCAGAATACCCCTGCGCCCACTGGGGGTCGTTGCGGTGGCGCTGGCTTCCTTTCGGTTATGAGTTTTTATAACCGAAATGCCATACGTCTGTGGATGGTCTCTTCAGAATGCAGAAACACACGTAACTGCACTTCTAAAACTTAGTCTGCTTATCACGTGTAAAGGTCTCTGAGAAGAAAATAAAGAACACCCCGTTAAGCTTCTTGATCCTGATGACCAGTCATCGCTAAATTTTTTGAAAATTTCCTAACTTAAAATCTATGCAGATAAAAATGGTGAATTTGGTTTGGGTTCTTAAATGTTCATATTTTACTTAAAACCTTATAAATTCACTGTACGTGTGAGGAATTTGTAATCCGGGAAGCAGTGGCGGCACTTTTACCAAAAAAGAAAGAGTTTGCTAAGCATTTTAATGTTAGAAATCAAGATGGCCAAGATGTGCTCGTAGAGCAAAGTCATTCATCCTGGAATCCTGAAGAACAGTCTTAGCCTTGCAGAGACCACCACCTTTAAAATCCAATGAAAATGTAATAACCTTTTCCTAGAAAGATTCCTAGGCACGCATAGTTTTGCATGTTTGTGGGGTTCATGGAAACCAGTTTGAGAAACGCTTGTGTGACACACAGCTTCTGCATAGAAACATTTGGTACTCCAAGTGTAAATGTCTTCCCGCGGCCTCAGTGCGCGTGCAGAGGGGGCTTCGCCGTGAACCACGCTGCTAAACCAGCCTGGTCAGTGTATCTCTAGGAACTATTTCAGAGTTGAGACTTCCTAGGAAGTCAGGATCGGTTCACAGGTTATATATGAGGTTCTCAGGAAATGGTGTTTTCGGAACGTTGCCTTGACAGTACAGACTTTGAAAAGAAGGGAAAATATTAACTGACTTCCTGAATCTAGAGAGAGACTAGCTGAAAACCCTAGAGTTCTGTGTACCAGAGATTTTCACCCCCCTGATGGGCCAGGTACCTGGTGAGTCACCCGAGCCGCTTCCCGACGGTGGGGGGTGTGATGGGCAGTCCTTTCCAAGAGACACCAGTAAGATGTCCTTTTTTACATAAAGACTGTAAGTAAACCCGTGCCTAGGAGGAAAGAAAGTAGACTGGAAGGCCACGGAAGGCCAGCCTGCAGACGGCGTGGAGTGCCTGCGAGAGCTTTGGGACCCCTCCTCCGTATTCATAAGCCTTCCTCTAAGAATGAGTGACACGGCCGCGCAGAAGTGACAAATCGAAGAAGGAAAGATTATAGAAGTGTGGCTGGTCTGCTGTGCTGTCATCTAAAGCAGCGATTTCAAAATCTCTGTCCACGTGCAATTTTATAGACCTCTTTCTCCTGCACGCTTTTTGGTGGCCACAGCCCTCACCTACCTCAGGACTTTAACTGGAAGAAACGTTTGGGCCACGCTTTCCTTTCTCCCTTGCAGCTCTCACCACTACTTCTACTAACCTTCTCCAGTTAGTAGCTCTCTGGCAAACCTCCTCCTGCTTTACTTCCTTGGGCCGGTCTTGGCTTACACCTCCGTTGACGTCTGCTTCGTTGCATTTGAGGGAAATGTTGACGTCGATGTGACTTAAGCCTTCTCCCCAGAGTGATTTCCTCCCTTTCCTTTGTCAACAGAAGAATGGTTTATTATTGCCAGTTTTGGCCTCCTCAGTGCTCTCACACTCTGCTACATGATCATCAGAGCCACAGCTAGCTTGAATGCTAATGAGTAAGTAACACATTATTTTTTGGATTGCATGTGCCAGATGACCCCAAGAAAACTTGTAATTTTCATAAAGATGGTGAAAATTGGCTTCCACCGGTCTCATACTGATCCTGATGAGATCATACGTAGCAAAGTAATGTATTTCGTGACCACATATCGGGAGTCAGTACTCAGATCGGGAGGTCGCCCTGCTCAGCGACAACAGCTCCCTTGAGAAAAGATCTAGGGGCTCTCGTTAGCCACAGGCGTAGAGTACAGCAGCCGTGTGACGCAGCCGCCAAGGGCACCCGTACAGTCACGGGATGTAAGGAAGGTCTGTGTCCCGGTCATTGGCAGGAATAGTCCCACTTTCCTGTGCCTGTGTGCCCACCAGACTTTGCCCGGAATCTTACGTACTTAGCTTTTGATGGAACACTGGCACTCTGGCCTGGGGTCAAGGGACAGTGACTTGGATGTGTAGCCTTCAAGAAAGAAGCAATCAGCAGGACCCACTGTTTCCAACTATTGGGAAGACTGTCAGGGGGAACACAAAAAAGGTGTCACCTATATTTCCGTGGGGCAAATTGAGGACCAGAGGGCAGGGGACAGGAAGGCGAATTTCATCTCAGTGAAAGGAAGACCGTCTGTGAGCGAGGCCCCCCACCAGTGAGATGGTTTGCCGCGGGGAGTGCTCAGGACAAGGTGTGCAGGTGGACGCCGCGTGCTGCCTGTCGGGGCTGCTGTGGGTCAGAGGTGTTTCAGAGCAGGCGCGACTGGGCTAGCTGACTGTTGAGGTCCATTTTGGTCTGGTGATTTTCCAGGAGTTGCTTTACACAGGGGTAAGATAAAGGAAGGGGTTTTGGGTTTGTTTTAAATCTAGGGCCTTTACCTAAATTAGATAGTCCTTATTATTTAGTCCTTTCCAGTATTCCTGAAAACTCATTGGAGATAAAAGTGTCCCTGGGACACAGCCCAGATACAAACCACAAATTCCACAGGTGGAATTCATAGGCTCTCCACACTCACTTATGTCCTGGCGTTTTAACGGATTAGTAATAACCGGCCAAGCCCATGTAATTGATTTAATTGAACGCTCATTGTCCAGCTGTGGAAACAAATGGGCAAGTAACCTCCATTTACAGTGACATGATTTTATTATCTCTAACTTGATCTGTTGGCTAGACACTTGTAAGAAGTCCCCTTGGGCATCCCTGGCCCCTAGCACACATGGGGAGATGTTGTGGTCAGTGTCCTTCTTCAGCCTGCAGGTGAACAGTCTCGGCTGCTCATCGAGCAGGTCAAACCCACCTGAGGCAGGTTGACTTCAACACAGCACAGTGTTCACTGCTCAGACCCTAGAGTCAGGTGTAACCTGGATTCCACTCCCTGCTCTTCCATTTTCTGCTTGGGAGACCTAGGCAGCTATATTTCTTGGGAAGCTCATTTTAGTCATGCAGAGAAAAACAAGAATAACGGCAGGAATACGTCAGAGGTTGTACGAAGTAGCATATAAAGTGCTTAGCACAGTGCCTGGTACATGATAAGTGCTCAATAAATGTTAGCTGAACGGTTCCACTGAGATTCTTCCGAAGTCCTGTGAACGACCTGACCGTCTACCTACCTTTATCATCTGGCAAATGAATTTCATTTTCTTCCATGAAATAGTAACAGAATCACAGGAGCTCTGTGAGTCCTGTGATTCAGACCTCAGTCTGGAGGGAAATAGTGATTTCACCTGCAGTCACCTGTCTTGCTTATTCTCACAGTGACCCCATCAGACTCGATGATGGCGTAAGCCCACTGCTTAAAACTTTCGCACATCAGCGAAAACCAATCAGCGAATAGAGGCACTCTGGGCACTTGTAGAGAACGATTAAGTGATCCAGTGGTTGCCTTGCTGCCCCCAGGATCTGCCACAAGCTCAGGTCACACGTCAGCTGTTTTAGAGAAGGCTCAGTAGAGCCTTTGATTTCACAAATCAAAATCCCTGGGCCATAATATTTCGGTTGCACACATAAATGCCTGCATGACTCAGTCTAAGCATTGATCTTAGTAGATCCATGTCTTAGGCCAACCCTTCTCCCGTTAGCCTTTGTAGAGGGTTGGTACTTCAATTATGCATCCAAATTTTATTTCTGTGCCTTCAGTCAGAACTACTCTGAAGGATGATTTTTCATGATCCCATGGAGAGAGAGAGAGAGAGTGTGTGTGTGTGTCTGTGTGTGTGTGTGGACACATGAATGCAAGAAAGGTCACCAAAATATGAATGGTGATTATCTTAATTTAGTAGAATTTTGGGTGATGTTTTTCTCTCCTATTGTGCTTTTATGTGTTGACTTCTTTATATAACATGAATTACCTGATATTTTAAAGGCCATTTTAATTTTGGAGGATAAAAGAAAGACAGTAGTCACCCTTACTCAGTGTCTCCTTCCCAAGAATGTCGATGAAAAATTCCTAGGTGATTTTAATTCCAGAGAAAAGTTTATATTAGCAAATAAATCTATAATTATTCTTCATTAATGAATTATTTGAAATCTGTCATACTTCACTTTTTGCCTTTACTGAAATTTACAGCCAAAATGAGATTGCCTTTTCGATTGAATTGCTGTTTTGATTTTCTAGGTGACCTCATCCACATGTGAGGTAGTCTTCTCTATAAGTAGATTCCATCTTTTCCCATGCGAGCGGTTTATCTTGGAAGTTGGTAGTAAAGTTCACCTCTCCACACGTTACCTACTATCCTAGTTAACTCTTCTGACAGCGTTACACTGAACTTGTGTATCGTGATTACAGCGAGACCTTGACCCAATCTAGTCACTGGTGAAAGCCTGTGGGCCAGAGGCAGCAGTGTGGGCCACGTGTAAGGACAGGCAGGGGGAGCCAGGCGGGCCCAAACCTGGCTGCAGCATGTCCATTGCCCACCTCTGCCCCCGCTGGGGGTAAAGGCACGCCCTCCCTCACCACACTCTGCACCTGCACCCTTACCCAGGGCTTGACGCTGTTCCCTGATCTGGAGTCACGCCCCTTCTGTTGTGTCGAAATACTACTGAAATACTCAACCGTGACTGATTGTACTTTAATTTTTTAACACGGCAAATCTAGTGAATGTTGAGGCTTTGCAGATATAAACAGGATGGTAGTCAAAGAAGCCAGTACACGCAAGGTAAATCTATGTATCATCTTCTCATACCCTGTTTCCTAGTCCCTCAGTAAGCAAGGTTAGTGAACTTCAGTTCCCAAAGGAGGTTTGCTGCTCTACATTATTCAGAAAACCTCGTTAGATCCCAGCGTTTACCAGCTGACATTCGTATCAGTCTGTTTTTCCCTCAACTTATTAAGAAAAGTAAATGTTTTCATCGTTTTTATTTGAGACACAAGTTGTGAGACAAGGAAGGTGATGTAGGCGGATTTTGAGCTGAATGGGAGGTTGGGCTCGGTATCCTCCTCCGTGTCCTTTCTCGGTTCCTAGATTCCCATTCCCGGAACTCATGCCCGAGGATCTGCCCCGGGGTGTAACCCAGACATTCAGGATCCCAAACTGTCTCAGCAGGAGGACATGAGCGTGACGTGGTTCATGTGCAGTACCTGGAACAAATGTACAATCCTGAGCCTAACCCAAGCCGGGGCAGCCCCGGCTCTGCCCCAGGTCACAGTCGTCCCCACCAGCATGCCTGGTGCACTGGCTCCTCCGAGACGGACTGATAGAAACTCACAAGTCCCAGCAAAGGAATGGATGTTTCTGTTTTACTTGCTTTTCAGTATTTCTGAATTGTTCTCACGCTCTTCTTTTTTTTTCTTTTTTTTTTTTTTTGAAGATTTATTTATTTTGGAAAGAGAGAGCACACGAGCGAGCAGGGGAGGGGCTGAAGGAGAGGGAGAGAGAGAATTTCGGACACCCCGACGCGGGGCTCGATCTCACAACCCTGAGATCATGACCTGAGCCGAAACCAAGAGTTGGATATTCAGCCAACTGAGCCCCTCAAGCACACATTCCGCTCACATTCTTAGGAGGAATATTGACATACTTCAGTATAAAAGGATCTGAAAACATCATCATTTTGATGTCGTGGGGACGCTTGGCTTAGAAGGGAGGAGCTGAGGGTGACGTGAGGGATGTCTCCAAGTATTTGAAGGGCCCCCAAAGAGGAGGAGAATAGCTACAGTTCACTGAGTGCCTCCCAACAACTTAGTCTCGTGTGGGGCCCTGTGTGACACTCGTCAGAGTCCGTGAGGACTGCCAGTGCATACGGGGTGGGCGTACTGTGTAGTTCGGGAGCTCAGGGGGGCGTGTCCACAGGGAGGTAGAGCGCCTCCGAAGACAAAGAAGAGCTTTGTGCGGGTCGGCAGTGTCCGCCCATGACGTGGATGCCTTGGAAGAGAGTGAGTCGCCAGGACCTGCTTGTGCAGACAGAAACGAGCCACAGGGCTGGCGCTGTTCGGGGGCAGACCCTGCGGCAGGTGGAGGTCAGAGGCAGTTCAGAGAGCCCCTCCTCGGCTGTCTGTCCTAAACGGTCCTTTCTTAGCAGGGGTCAGCGCCCCACAGGAGGGGTGACGTGCCCTGCCAGCTGGCTGCCTCTTTTAGACCCTTAAGTATCAAAACCAGTGATTTTTTTTTATTTTTTTTTATCACGTGCCACTGTAAGAACTGCATTTTACATTGTGACACGTATCCGCACGTGTGTAAGCAAGGCAGGTCTCAGACATTGGCCTCAGCACATGCAGTATCGCTGATCCCTTCTCTGCACCTGTCGTCAAGGCTGCTCGGGAACCCCACGTCACGTCCACGGTCAAGTAAGAGGTGGCAGTCTGCGGTTTGAGAAACGCAGATCTAAAACATTCTGAATTTCTCGTTCTCAACCGAGTACCTGCGGCTGCCACCAGCCCAGCGTGGACTGTTTATCTTTCCGAGGCAGCCTCCCTTGTAGTGATGCCAGCGAAGCTTTGAACTTGCCCCCAGTTCGATCATGAATCCTCTTCTTTCTGTTAGTATTCACTTCTCCTTTGAGCCACTCGGATCCTGAGATATACACACAAAATAGCCCAGGGCCCAGCGGGGCTGAGAAATAGCAGAGGAAGAAGGGCGTGGGGTCCAAGCCCAAGTTTCACACTGCTTGTCCGGGACTGTACCAGAGACACCTGTAAGGGCTCCACATCACGTGATGGAAGAAGACAGTTGGCTTTTCTGGAGACATGATGGCACAAAGAAGATTAAAGGCAATGGGAACCTTTGATGGGACCTCTGCCCTGTCTGTGTAGCGGTCATTTCTGATTTCCACAGGTACCTTTCATCTTGTGGCTGCGTTAGCTTATAGTTCCTTAGAAGAGCAGCCAAATAAAGTTAGTGTAAAAATCGTGATGCACCCATTCAAAGTTCTGACCTCCAATATCTGATTTCTCTGAGCAAGTTTTGTAAAATCAGTGTGTTATCTTCAGCAGGGCTGCAGTAACAGCCCAGTCCGGAGCTCTGTGTGAAGTTGTGAATGGCCTTCCTCCCAGCTTCTCGTTCATTCAGGGTCCCTGGCGCCCGCTGAGGGGACGGGAGAGCCTGCCGACTAGGCACAGCCGCTCGGGGTCGCACAGACGCCGCGGAACTGCCGCTCTGGCCCCAGGGAGTCATCAAAGGCTTCCTGGAGGGGGGACTCAGGAACCAGGCCGGGCATAATTAGGGCCCAAGGAGGAAAAAGCAGAGAAGTTCAGGGACTTATGGGGTTGATGTGTGTCCTGGGAGCGGTGGTGGCGGTAGGCCAACTGCAGGGTTTGGACTGGGTTCTTATAAACCGCGGGTAGTGTGTAAGGCTCCTCAGCAAAAAAAGGATTCCTGTGGCTGGGAAGTCGCTCTGACTGGTAGAGACTGGAGGCAGGAAGGTGGGTTAGGTGGGAGTACGCAGCTGAAGGAGGAAGTCCTGGGGAGGAGAGGAAATGAGGAGGTGCTGGAGAATTGTGCGATGACCAGAGTCAGGAACGTGGATCCGGAACTGAGCAGAGAGAAGACAGAGCACCACTCCAGACACAAATTGAGAACCAAGGCAGTGAACCAGCTGTGCAAGGCTTAGGGGAGCTAGGGCAGTCCCACAGAGCCAGGCTGAGGGGGGCAGCGTTAGCCCGAGACCCCAGGTTCCGTCAGGCTCCTGATTGAGGGACATGCGCGCACGCACACCGTCTGGGCAAGTCCGGTGAGAGAGCCTTACCCCTGGAAGTCTGTACTCTGCAAAGTTCATTTCACAGTAGAGTCTGACATTCTTGTTTGAGGGGATCCTATTGTAAAGACACAGACACAGATTTCAGGCCACAGGGCCCTGAGAACATGCATTCAAACCAGGAAAAGTTATAAATTGTGTGAAACTGTCCCTGCATTTTTAAACAAGGTGCTGTTAGCCTGGGCTTTTCCCTGCATTCCTTTTGGGAGGATGCACACACCTGTGAGGTGACTGAGCCACTTGACCACAGATCTGAAGCTCCCAAGTTCAGGAAAATACCAGCGGCTGACCGGCTGTACCCAGTGGGGCTGGGAAATAGCTGGGGACTCCCCAGGCCGCCCTTCCACGAGGATCACTTTCTCTGTTAGTTTGAAATAGTGGCAACTCCCCTTTAACTAATTCTTGACCTCTGTCTTTTTTTTTTTTTCCTTTCATTCCACAGGGTAGAATGGTTTTGAAGAAGAATAAAACTGCTTTCTGACTGATTGCCTTGAAGGAAAAAAGAACCTATTTTTGTGCATCATTTACCAATCATGCCACACAAGCGTTTATTTTTAGTACATTTTATTTTTTCATAAAATTGCTAATGCCAAAGCTTTGTATTAAAATAAATAAATAATAAAATAAAAAAAGACCGTGCCGTCGAGTATTATTGACCCACTTGTGTCCGGAAGGCCGACCTGGAGATCACATGCCCAGACTTCATGTGCGTGTGTTTCGGAGGCAGGATGTGCTCACGAGTCCCCCCTGGGAGGAGCAGTAACGCTGTTGGCGCTTTCGCACTGGCCCCTACTGTGCCCCAATGCGACCAGAGCGCGGGCACATCCTGCATGGTGACGCCTGCCCGGGCCCTCAGTGGGGTTACTCCATCTCACTTTTTTCAGGGTCACCGTCCTGTCTGAGAATCTCACGCTCCTTCGTCAGCCCCGCGGCAGGAGGGACATTGAGCCATGTCACTCGCCGCTGCGTCCCCCATGCCTGGTAGAGTGCTTTGCACATAGTAAGTGCTCAATAAATATCGGTAGGATGAAGGAATGAGTATAAGGGAAATTTCCCAGAATACACATTGATTAGTAATAAATTACATCTGTCCGAGATGGCTTTCCACCCGGTTTGGATGGTATTCTTTTAAAAAACAAATTCTAAAAAGTTGGAACAGAACAATTTTACAAGTGTAAATGAAATATTCTTTGCTGTATTGATGAGGAAAATGTTGAAATATTTTACGTTCCATTGAATTCTGTGCTTGAAGGATTATCTGTATGTGTGAACATTTTGAGCCATGAATTCTCAACCTTTTACCTCAGCATCCCTGAGGATGGGAACTTACTCCCACTGGTAATGGGTTCACTACCACAGTCATTCTCCAATCGGTAGGGGGTTGAAGATTTGTATCTTTTCGATGGAGGTACAATTCACATACTGTAAAAATTTACCCTTGTGAAAGATGAGCCATTCCAGTGGTTTTTAGTATATTCATGAGATCGTGCAACCATCACTTCCTAATTCAGAACATTTGCATCACCCCCGAAAGAAGACTTGTACCCATGAACAGTAACCTCTCACCCCTCCCATCCCCCTGCCAGCCTGGAAACCACGAATCTGCTGTCTCTCTGGATCTACCCATTCTGGACATGCCATAGAAATGGAATCATACCTGTAGCCCTTTGCATCCCGCTCCTTTCACGTAGCATAACATCTTCAAGTTCTCCAATGTTGTAGCATGAATCATGCTCATTTTTGTGGCCGAGTCATATTCCATCGTATGGATGCATACTACATTTTGTTCGTCCACTCATCCAGTGATGGACATTTGTTGTTTCCATCTTTTGGCTACCATGAATCATGCTGCTGTGAACATCGGTGGACAAGTTTCTGTAAAGGTTATCTTTTCAGTTCTCTCGGGTCTGTCCCTTGGAGTGGAATTGCTGGGTCATGTGGTAGCTCTGACTTGTTGAAAAACGGCCAAAATTTCTCCAGAGCAGATGCACGGTGTCACGTTCCCGCCAGCGGTATACAAAGGTTCCAGTTTCTCCACATCCTCACAAGCACTTACTATTTTCCTTTTTAAAACCCATCTCCTTACGGTTTTGGTTTGTATTTCCCCGATGACTAATGATGTTGGGCAGCTTTTCATGTGCTTGTTGGCCACTTGAATGTCTTTAGAGAAAAGTCTTTTTGAGTCCTTTGCCCATTTATTTTTATTTGGGTGGTCTTTTTGTTGTTGAGTTGTAAGGGTTCTTTATATATTCCAGATTACTAGGCCCTTTATCATTTATATGGCTTACAAATATTTTATCCTATTGGTAAGTTGCTCACTTTCTTGATAGTATCTTTCAAGATACAAGTTTTTAATTTTGATGGAGCCCAGTTTTTCTTTTTCTTTGGTTCGTGTTTTAGGGATCATATCTGGGAAACCATTGCCCAATTCAAGGTGACAAAACCTCCCAACAGTTTTATCATTTAGTTCTTATGTTTGGGTCTTTGACCCATTTTGAGTTAATATTTGTATATGGTGTGAGGTAGGGGTCCAACTTCATTCTTTGCATGTGGCTATCCGTTTGTCCCAGTACCATATTGTTGGACAAATTATTCTTTCCCCCCATTGAGTGGTCTTGATACCCTTGTCAAAAGTAAGTTAAGCATAATACATGGATTTATTTCTGGACTCTCAATTCTATTCCTCTGGTCTCCCTTTCTGTCCTTGTGCCAGTATCACATGGTATCTATTACTCTTGCTTTGTAGTAAGTTTTAAAATTGGGAAGTGTGAGTCCTCCCAACTTTGTTCTTTTTCAAGATTGCTCTGGCTCTCCAGGGTCCCTTGCATTTCCATATAAATTTTAAGATCAGTTTTTCAATCTCTGCAAAAATGCCACCTGGCATTTTGATAGAGATTATGCTGAATCTACAGATCATTTTTGGTAGTAGTGTTATTTTAATATTACGCCTGGGTGGCTCAGTTAAGTGTCCATCTCTTGATCTCATCTCAGGTTTTGGTCTCAGGGTTGTAATTTCAAGTCCATGCTGGGCATGGAGCCTACTTAAAAAAATTTTTTTTAATTAAAAAAATACATATTGGGGCACCTGGGTGTCTCAGTCAGTTAAGCGTCTGACTTTGGCTCAGGTCATGATCCAAGGATCAAACCCCAAGTCAGGCTACCTGCTCAGCAGAGAGTACTTCTCCCTCTCCCTCTGCCCCTTGCCCCACTCATGCTCTCCCTGTCTCTGTCTCTCTCGAATAAATTAATAAAATCTTTTAAAAATAGTAAAATTAAAAATAGTAAGTCTTTCAATCCATGAACAGAGGATGTCTTTCTCCATTTATTTAATTTCTGTAGAAATATGATTAACTTTTGTACATTGACTTCCTATTCTTACAACCTTGCTGAGCTCATTTACTAGGTCTAATAGTCTTTTAGTGGATGTCTTAAAATTTTCTATGTAACAGGTCGTCTCTTTGGCAAATAAAGATAGTTTTAACTTCTTTCTTTTCAATCTGGATGTCTTTTATTTTCTTGCATAATTGACCCTGGCTAGACCCTCCATTAGTGGAATGTTGAATAGAAGTGGAGCAAACAGATATCTATGTGTTTGTTGTTTCTGATCTTGGGGGGGAAAGCTTTCAGACTATCACCATGATGTTAGCTGTGGGATTTTCATAGATGCCCTTTATCAGGTTGAAAAAGTTCCCTTCTATTTGTAGCTTATTGAGTGTTTTTATCATGAGTTTTGGATTTCGTCAAATGATTTTTCTATGCCTATTGTGATGATTGTGTGAGTGTTGTCCTTTACCATATTAATATAGTATATTTATTGATTGATTTTCATGTGTTGAACCAACCTTGCATTCCTGGAATAAATCCCAATTGGTTACAGTGGGATTATGTTTTTATACGTTGCAGAATTCAGGTTGCTGGTATTTGCTGAGGATTTATGCATCTATATTCATAAGAGGTATTGGTCTGTAATTTTCTTATGATGTTTTTCTCTGGCTTTAGTATCAGTGTAATGCTGGCCTCATATAATGAATTATGAAGTAATTCCTCTGCTGGTTTTTGGAAGAGTTTGAGAAGGATTGGTGTTAATTCTTATATAATTATTTGGTAGAATTCACCAGTGAAGCCATCTGGCCCTGGATTTTTCCTTGTGGGAAGTGTTTTGATTACCGTCTCTCTTTCTTTACCTGTTATAGATCTATTCATATTTTCTAGTACTGATTAAGTCAGTTTCTATAGTTTCTATCTGTGTAGTAATTTGTCCATTTCACAAGGTTGTCTCTCTCATTGGCATACGATTGTCTGTAAGATTTCCTTATAATCTTTTTTTATTCCTGCAGCGTTGGTAGTAATGTCCCCTCTTTCATTCCTGATTTTAGTAACTTGAGTCTTCTTTTTTGCCTAGTCAGTCTGGCTACAGGTTTGTAAATTTTGACCTTTTCAAAGAAGTAACTTTTGGTTTCATTGATTTGCCTATTTTTCTATTCTCTATTTCATTAATTTGTGCTCAGATCTTTGTTATTTTCTCCCTCTGCTTGGTTTGGGTCTAGTTTTCTTTTTTCTTAGAGTAGAAAATCAGGTTATTAATTTCAGATCTTTCTTACAAGCATTTACAACTATAAATTTTCATCTAAACACAATTTTGCCCATCCATAAGTTTTGGTATGTTATGGTTTTTGTATCATCTATCCTAGAGTATTTTCTGCTTTCCCCTGTGATTTCTCTTTTGACCCATTGGTTATTTAGGAGTATGTTGTTTAAACCCCACATGTTGGAGCACCTGGGTAGCGTCTGACTGTTGATTTCAGCTCAGGTCATGATCTCAGGGTTGTAGGATCGGGCCCCTCATCAGGCTCCTCACTCAGCATGGAGCTGGTGTGTCCCTCTCCCTCTGATCCTCCTCTGCTTGCACTCGATCTCTCACTCTCTCTCAAATATTTTTTAAAAAAGGAAAACAAAAAAACATGTTTGTGAATTTCCAAAATTTCCTTCTCTTGTACATTTCTAATTTCATTACCTTGTGGTTGGAGAACATACTTTGTATTATTTCAATCATTTAAAATACATTTAGGCTTGTTTTATAGCCTGACATAAGGTCTATCCTGGAGGATATTCCATGTGCACTTGAGAAAAATATATATTCTGCTATTGAATAGAGTGCTCTGTAATGTCTGTTAGGTCTAGCTGGTTAATAGTGTTGTTCAAATCTTCTTGTTCCTCTTTTATTTGCTATCTAGTTCTATCTGTTACTGAAAATGGGGGGTGCCTGGGTGGCTCAGTCAGTTAAGCATCTGCCTTTGGCTCAGGCCATGATCCCAGGGTCTTGGGATCGAGCCCCTCATCAGGCTCCTTGCTTGATGGGGAGCCTGCTTTTCCCTCTCCTTCTGCCTGCTGCTCCCCCTACTTGTGCTCTCTCTCCGTGTCAAATAAATAAATAAAATACTTTTTAAAAAAAGAAAATGGGGTATTGAAGGCTCCAGTGATTATTATTGAATTGTCTGTTTCTTCCTTCAGTTGTGTTAGTTTTTGCTTTATGTATTCTGGGGCTCTGTTGTTAGGTGCATATAAGGTTAAAGGATTTCTAGAAGCTGCAGAGGTTATTCAGTACATTGTTATCCTTTGAGATTGACTGGTTCAGTGGCTCTCCTGATATTTCCAGCCACCTCTGTGCTACAGAGTTCAGCTGAATGTTTAACCTTATTCTCTGGAGTGGGCTGTGTTGAGGTTGGCTTCTTCCTCAATTCCTACAAAATCTTTTTCTTCAAGCAGATTTTCATAAATTAGTAGGATAGTTCCTCCCCACCTCAGTTTATTCCAGTGAAAATTAACCTCGTTTGTTCTCTTCACTCTCCTTCCCATTTATGGTGGGTTGTTGTTTTCCTTCATCAGCAGTCAGGAGATGTAGGACTGTTTAATGATCATGCCACTGTGTCTATTGGTGTACTTTCACCTTTTCCACATTATTTCAAGCCCTAGCAGAGAGTAAGACTTTTTTTTTTAAATAGTAGGTGCTGTTCAGGGCCAAATATAGAACTTTTACAAGAGCTAAGAAATGAAATTAAGAGTGAATTAAGTGTGAATTAAGAGGATGGAGCTTTCCATCAGTCTTAGGGAAGATTTATCAGCCATTGAAATTTGAACCTGCCGTTTCATGGCTTTGAGATTTAACTGGCATCATTAAGTTTTTATGTTTCAATTAGTCATGGTCTCTCAGTAGCTATGAAAGTGGTGTGTTGTGTATGTGCACACATGTTATCCTTTAAGTGGGCGTTTTGGTGCCTTAAAACCAGAATTCAAATTTTCATCAAAACGCAGCTGCTTATTTCTTCATGGTCACGGTGCTACCAACTAAGAAGTCAGTTTTATGAAGGAAGCAATGTAGGAAGTTGAGTAATTTCTTGTTTACGACGTTAAAAATTAGAAAATGACCAGAAGTTAGCCTGGAACCGATTGATATTTCAGTTTTAAGCCCTTCTTGGAAAAAAACTTTGTAATCCTTAAGGCATGGATTGTTTTTGTTTTTTGTTTTCTGCACATACCCCCCCCAAAAAAAGGTGTTTTTCAAACTTTTATTTCAGGGGCGTCTGGGTGGCACAGTCATTGAGCAGCTGCCTTCGGCTCAGGGCGTGATCCCGGCGTTCTGGGATTGAGCCCCATATCAGGCTCCTCTGCTGAGCCTACTTCTTCCTCTCCCACTCCCCCTGCTTGTGTTCCCTCTCTCGCTGGCTGTCTCTATCTCTGTCAAATAATTAAATAAAATCTTTTAAAAAAAAAAAACTTTTATTTCAAGGCAGCCTTAGTGTTTACAACAGACCAAAGGTGTGTAAGAATACAATCTGTGATCCAAAGAGCCTCCACAGGAAAGCAGTGCACTGACCCTCCCTAGTAATCAGGCTTCGTGCATTTATAGCCAATGAAGCTTGGGAATGAAATCTAATTTCTCGTCGGCCGGCTGGGTTGTAACTGTACTTTTTCGGTAGTTGAGAAAGATCCTGAAGGTTCTTGGACTTTTTATCTAGAAAAAATATTTGGTTATAGTAAATTCCGTATCAAGATAGTTTAAGGACAGAACCTAATGGCAACAAACAGAACCAAGAATCCAACGGAAATAGAAACTGCCCTTCTAGCCCTCTGCTGTGAAGCTGGGCAGGAGACAACCAGATCCCGTAGGCTGTGGCAGGTACCATGCTGAGTGGTGTACATACATTATAATGTTTATCTTGGCAATATCCAAATCAGGGAAAATTAGAGTTACTCTCCTCTTTCACAAATGAAGAAACGAGGTTTAGAGAATGTCCAGAAACTTGGCCAAGATTGCTCCCGTGTTAAGTGGCAAGGTGAGAAGGAAACCGAGGCAGCCCAGGGGGAAGGTTCCTGACCCCAGCCACCCTCCAGCCCTGAAACGGTTGGGCCAGCATTTGCTACAGTGTGCGTGATTCTCGCCCTTAAGGAATTCACAGGTTTGGGGGGAAACCAGGACGATGAATGGAGGGAACTGTTTGAGGGCTGGGCATGCACACACATTCTCTTTCTGTACACGTGTGTATGTATTTTGAAAATGAATTATTGATCTTAATAGTAGCTTACTATGGGGTAGGCACTCTTGTAAGCATTTCACACATGAACTCATTTAATCCTCACAACACTCCATTATTTTACAGACAAGGAAACAAGTTTAGAGAAATCCAGGAACTTGCCAGCACTGTGTTCTAAACCCCATGCTGTTTGCCTTAGAGAAGAAGCTTACCAAGTCGAAGAGCAGATCGCAGGCATCCTGACCATGGGCCCCGTGTGCACAAAGCTTGGTGGTAGGAAAGGCCGAGAAGTGTGATGGGCTTGCGTTTAGGACCCAAGCAGGGTTGGGGAGAGAGGCGTCCTGGGGCTGTCACAAGATCGGTGGCTTTTCAGCCACAAGGAGACTCGTGCATTTTGGAAGGTGTGAATTAGCTGCAGGCTGTCTCCTAAAATTAAAATAACAGGGTCACTAAAGAAAGTAGGTGGAGGTGCTGGCTTAGAACATCCCAGCTGAGAAGGTGCCTTAACAAGCCAGCAGGCAAGAAATAAGATGGAAAGGGTGGGGCCAGTGAGAAGATTCTAGAAGCCCATGGGGAAGGAGACCTCCAGGGAGAATTCACCCAGCACAGGAGAGCATCCACACGAGAGCTGCATCAGTGCATTTAGATCCACTCAGCAGACAGCTCAGAGAGAGATGGGGGAGACCCTGAGGAATCAAGAAGGCAGGTGGAAATCACAAGAGCTGGGGCGGCCGCTAAACCCAAGTTCAGGCTGAGGATAAGGGAGGGTAAGGGCAAACCCAGGTGATGAAATGAGGCCCAGGCCAGGTGTGCACAGTCACTGACGGGGCTCCAGGAAACTGAGCGGAAATCTAGCAAATCCGTAAAACGTATCCAGTTCCCTCACTCTTGTGTTCTTTACCTTAAAGCTTCTCGTAAAAGTTCCTTCTGAGGAAAATACAAAGTTGGTCTTGAATAACCAAAGGGAAAGGGGTCAGGCCCCCTGCCTCAAGATGGCACCCTTTCCCGCCAAGGCCACCCTAAGTTCGGGGTGCAGAGGCAGAACTGGGGTGCTCAGCCAGAGTGGGACTTGACCGACCCCTCCTTCCAGGAGGCTTCTTCCCTCAAGACCCCCACACGCCACCACCACGCACCACACACCACACACAGCTAAAACAAGGGCAGCCTTGGCAGGTGGACCATGAAGGGTCGCTGAGAACTCAAAGGCACAATTTCCTTTGGTTCAGCCCCAGAAAGGGGCGTTTCCAGCACCTAGCTTCTGGGGACTCGCCTTATCCTAACTACAGGGGAGAGCAGTGGCATCTTAGGGGCTAGGGGGGGGTTATAAAGGCAAAATCCAAAGTGGAGTCCAAATGACATTTGAAAAATCACTCCAATCACAGTGCAGCACTGACACGGGGGCCAGGACTGCAGCTCCCCGCGGGGACATCAGAGTCCTGTGTCCCCATCACCACAGGGCAGGTGCACCTGCCGTGGAGCCCGAGGCAGGGTCACACACGCTGTTTCAATGGCATTTATTGCTGAGCGGGTATCAGTGCACGCTGAGACTCGGGCTCCCACGCCGAGCTGGGCTTCTGACTGGAGTCCCCCCTCGGTTGGAAGTCGGCATGAATAGCCCTGGACAGATGAGGACATTCACAACCGCAGCACACACAGAATTTAGGTCTCCGTGAGGCCGGCCCCACTAAGCTTTGGTCAAAACAAACTGCATTTGCACTGCCCCTCTGAGTACTTGACCTACTCTGCCAGCTAAATGAACCGAAACACACAAAGCAGCAACTGCTGGGTGCTTAGATCGCAGTGAGCTGCACATTCAAATGTGTGGTCAAGCAGCTGGGCTGGGAACCTGGGCTAGCCCTTCCTGGCCGGCGCGGTCGTGTAGCCTCTCCCAGCCTCAGCGTCTCGCCCGTGCAGTAAGAGTCCCAGTAGCATCTGTGAATGCCCCTGGCACGTAGTGTTGCCCAGTAATACCTGTTGCTCCCTTCCTCGTATGAAAAGAATTGACCCCTCAAAGTCCTTCCTGGTTTGATGATGGGAAAGCCTGGCCCAAGCGGCCCCCAGCCCAGGAAGGGCCCCCACCCCGCTGAGGTTTTGCGGCTGGTCTTCTGCTCAATGTTTGGGTCCGTTGGGCACCACTGTCTTTCCCCCATGTTCTCCCCTCCAACACACGCTCATCTTCCAGGCGAGAACTCGAGCAGCCCTTTGAAAGGACTCTTGGAAAGGCTGTCTTGCCTCAAGCTCCAATTCCTGTTTTCTAAGAGGGAAAGCTTTATGTGAAAATTCTGGTTGTTTATCATTTTCAATGGGTGCAGCTACCGTGAAGCCTACGGCGTAGCGATAAAACAAACCTTTGCCACTTCTGAGCAAATACAGGTGCCTGATCTGGAGATAGGGCCTGCGGTGAGGCTAGAAATTATATGGAGAAAATAGGAGAAAAGGCCTCTCAGAAGGGGGACAGGAGCCTCTACTCACAGCCAGGCACCGCCCATCCTCCCCAGCCTCACCCCAAGGGAATTCTTGATGCAGGCATGAGCATTGTCTCATTTCTTGAAGAAAGCACAAGATGCAGATTTGTAGATTATACTGTGGCATTAATTACAGGAACACAGGGAGGTTTCCATAGTGAGAGTAATCCTTATAATCTGCCAGGTCCTTCCATTACCTAGTTGGGTCTGTTGGTCATAGAATAGCACTGAGCATTAAAGACTTGTCTGTCTTCACTGATATAATCTATTTTAAATTTCCGGAAAAGAAAGAGAAGCAGTAGCAATACTGTGATTTTTCTTAAATCAGAATTGTTACCAACACCTTAGGAAAGTCCTTGGAAAGCCTTTGAATTTTTATTTTTTCCAGAGAGAGAGGGGCAGAGGGAGAGAATCTTAAGCAGGCAACACGCCCAGCACAGAGCCCAGTGCAGCCCTCGATCTCACAACCCTGAGATTGTAACCTGAGCCGAAATCAAGATTCGGACACTTAACCGACTGAGTCACCCAGGCACCCCGGAAAGTCTTTGAATTTTAATTGAATTTTGATTGCCTTAGAAAACATATACCTTCTCATTTACTGTAGCCATTTATTATACAGCATTAAAAAAAAGAAGTCTTAAATCAGTCAACAGTGTTGCACCTAGGGAGTTTACATTAAATCGTATAAATTAATTATATCAATTAAATTTAATTGTTAAATTTTTTTTTTGCAGTTTGATCAGAACTACAATCCAAAGTCCTTATGTGTTAAGAGTATAAAACTGAAAGATACCTTTGCTTTGGATTCAGCTTTACCTGGATTCTACTTCTAGCTTGATGATTTCGAACCAGTTTTCTCATCTCTCTGTAATAAACACGTCTATATTGCAGGGTTGTTGTGAAATTACATAGAAATTTTGAGTTTTTCCCCTTCAACCCTTATTCCTCATCTTAAATTATTTTCCTGAATAACATGCTAATAGTAAAAACAACAACAACAACACATTTTTCACGCTGTCTGCAAAGCAAAAGAACCCATACCTTATATCCACAGAAGAGGGCCACAGGTGACATGGGAATCTGGTTAACCATAGCAACAAATTAGCACAGGGTATTTTAAGAATAAATGTAACACCCTTGAAGTCCAGAAGCCTCAGACAGGGACTTCACAAATACTGTCACAAGGTGCTCTCATGGTTACATTTGGAAGCAGTTAGAACTTGTACTTTTGTGAATGCCTCCTGTCTTCACCTTGACCTTACAAGTTTCTCCTTAAATGGCTCTACTCTACAGAATTCTGTTCCCTTTTGCATCTGCATGAGCAATTCCCTTAAGTTTATCTAAAATTTCTTCTCACAAAAGCTTGCACTTTCAAAGCATAGACAGGCTTCCATTTACTCTTTGCTGGAACTGAATCAGAAAATAAGTACTTAACACAATTTGAGACCATGAATATAGGAAACAATAGGCTTGCCAAAAAAGAATATGTGGACCATAATTTTCTTCCTCTCCAGGATTTGGAGATTTTTCCACGTCAGTGCATGGATCTGTCTGCCTCATTCTCTTTAATAATGATAAATGCATTGTATATTGAATCAGTTCTTAGTTGATGGACATTTCAGTTGTTTTAAATCTTTTGTAATCCTTACAAAGACTGTATAACTACCAAAACCAATGATACACAGAAGTAGCAAATGATGGTTAATTTCTAGCTAATCTGTTTCTTTTTTTTTTAAGTTTTTATTCACTTTTTTTTAGTAATCTCTACATCCAGTATAGGGCTCAAACTCATGACCTCGAGATCAAAAGTCACACCCTCTTCCAACTGAGCCAGCCAGGCACCCCTCTTGTCTGTTTCTTAGTGCAAAAAATCTCTTTATTTCCTCTTAGGGGAGTTCCAAGTTAAAACTATCTGGAGACAGGGGCGCCTGGGTGGCTCCATCGGTTAAGCATCTGCCTTCGGCTCAGGTCATGATCCCAGAGTCCTGGGATCGAGCCCACATCAGGCTCTCCGCTCAGTGGGGAGCCTGCTTCTCCCTCTCCCTCTGCCTGTCACTCTGCCTACCTGTGTGCGTGCACTCTCTCCCTCTCTGTCAAATAAATGAATAAAATCTTGAAAAGAAAACTATCTGAATACAAATTAGTGATGTGATTGGGATAGTATGCATCAATTCAATTCAATTCTATGGAGCGTTTGCCGGCATAATGTGAAAAGTCAAAGATAAAATATAACTGAGTTGTACCCATAAATGTAGGGTCTAATTGGGGAAGAAAGACAGAAAACAGCAAATAGGACAGCACACATAACCAAGTACTTATATTTTTCTGAGAATTACAAATCTTCTCTATTTTATTTTTTAATTGTATTAATCAATTTCAAGATTCTAAAGTCTAGAAAAACTTTAAGCCACACAAAAGAGAGCTCTAAGCCATTGACAATAAGTTGATCACATTTCTGCTGCTGGTAATGTCATACTAGCTTGTTGTAGTCCAAACATCATACTAAGAACAACCACAGACTATGGAAAAGCATTTTTTTTAAATATTCTATTTTAAGGCATTGAAAAGCTATCAATGCGGTGAGGACCTGAGAACCCAAGAGCCCAGAGGAAAGGGAATGCAGAAATATGAACCCAATGTTCAACACTACTTTTCTTTTCGAGGCATTTGCCAATGCATAAATGATGGCTGAGAAATGACCAGAATGTGGGGGCTGAATGACCAATGAGGAGAGCTCAGGCAGTCTTACTGGACTTGTGAGACATAACCTGGAGTTCAGAGCCCACCAAAAGCAATGTGCCCTGATAAGCACCCTAGGTTTTCCCCTGGGATCCCCAAAGGGGGGGTATACCCTTGAACTAGATAGAGGTTGAACCAGAATTTAACTAACCCTCTTAAAGACTGAAGCCTAACTTTGAATCTGCTTCATTATTAATTGGATTGAAGCATATGCCCATAGCCTAAAGGTGATATGTGGAAATCCTCCAGAGGAAGATACCACCACCAGCAGCCTCAGATCTCTACAGTTTTCATATTTACTGTCCAACAAACCATCAAAAATACCAGGCATACTAGAAGACCAAACAACCAGAAAAGAGGAAAAACAAAGAATGGAAATAGAACCACAGAAATACAAAGATCAGAAATATCAAACATAGACTTTAAAATAACTTTAAGTATGCTCAGGAACTGATGGCAAGATGGATAATTTCAGAAATAAATGAAACAGCAAAAAAAGTGAATGGAATGTGAGGACTGACAGTAAGAACCCCATAGAAGGTTTAACATCAGTTTAAACATTGCTGAAGAAAGGATTTGTGAACTGGAATACAGGTCAGGAGAAAATATTCAACCTGAAGCACAAAAGGAAAAAGGGAAGGAAAATACAATAAAGGGAGGGGGGAACCACACAAGAGAATTTAGATTATGATGAAAAAAAATCTAACATACATGTAATTCGGGTCGGGTCATAGAAGGAAAGATCAATTAAAGCAAAAGCCGTATTTGAAGAGAAAATGACAGAGAGTTTTCCAAAACTGACAAAAGACATCAAATCACAGATTCAAGAAAAACACACCAAGATACATCATAGTAAAACTCAAAAAGGCGGGGGGGGAGTGGGACAAAAAGAAAAAAACTTTAAAGCAGTTAGAGAAAAAAGATACATCTTTTTAATTGAGAAGAAATTCACATAACAAAATTAACCACTTCAAAGTGATAAATGGCATTTCATATAATCACAGTGTTGTATGACCACCACCTCTATCCAGTTCTAAGAAGTTTTTATCACCCCAGAAAGCAAACCCCTGCCCATGAAGTAGTTGTTCCTCAGTCCACCCTCTCCTCCAGTCCTTGGAAAATACCTGTGTTCTGTCTGCAGACATACCCGGTCCAGATACTTCATATAAATGGAATCATAGAAATTATGTGATCTTTTGGTCTATCTTCTTTCATTTAGCATAATGTTTTCATAATGATCCATATTGTAGCATGTATTGGTACTTCATGCCTTTTTATGGCTAATAGTCCAATCTGTGTGTGTGTGTATTATATATACATATCATGTATATATACCACAATTTGTTCATTCATCCATTGGTGAACATTTGAGCTGCTTCCACCTTTTGGTTATTGTGAATAATGCTGCTAGGAATTGGTGTACAAGAATCTGTTTGTATCTGTCTTTTCCTTTCTTTTAAGTATATACCTAGGTGTGAAATTGCTGGATCCTATGGTAATTCTGTGTTTACCTTTGGAGGAACCTCCAAAATGTTTCCCACAGTGGCTGAACCATTTTACATTCCCGCCAGCAGCGTACAAGGGTTCCAGTTTCTCTACATCTTCACCAACACTTGCTATTTTCCTTTAAAAAAAAAAATTATAGGGGCGCCTAGGTGGCTCAGCTGGTTAAGTGTCTGCCTTTGGCTTGGGCCATGATCTCAGGGTCCTGGGAGTGAACTCCACTTCGGGGTCCCTGCTCAGCGAGGAGTTTGCTTCTCCCTCTCCCTCTGTGATCTCTCTTGCTCTCATTCTCTCTCAAATAAATAAATAAATAAATCTTTAAAAAAATTTTTAAAAAAATAATAGCCATTTTTGGGGCGCCTGGGTGGGTCAGTTGTTAAGCGTCTGCCTTTGGCTCAGGATGTGATCCCAGAGTGCTGGGATCGAGCCCTGCATCGGGCTCCTCCGCTAGGAGCCTGCTTCTTCCTCTCCCACTCCCCCTGCTTGTGTTCCCTCACTCGCTGGCTGTCTCTCTCTGTGTCAAATAAATAAAATCTTTAAAAATAAATAAATAAATAAAAATTGTAGCCATTTTTAGTGAATGTGAAATGATACCACATTGTGGTTTTAATTTGCATTTCCCTAATGACTAATGATTATGAGCACCTTTCATGTACTTGCTGATCACTTGTACGCCTTCTTTAGAAGTCCTTTGTTCAAGTCCTTTGTCTGTTTTTTAATTAGCAATTTAATTGTCTTTTTGTTGAGTTATAAGAATTCTTTATATATACCAGATACTTGGCCCTTGTCAGGTATATGATTTGCAAATATTTTCTACCATTTTATGAGTTATCTGTTCACTTTCTTGATAGTGTGTTTCAAAGCACAAGTTTTTCATTTTGATGGAGTGCAATTTGTCTGTCTTCTTTGGTAGCTTATGCTTTAGGTGTCGTATCTAAGAAACTCTTGCCTAATTCAAGGTCACAAAAACTTCCAAGAGTTTTGTAGTTTTAGCTCTTATATTTAGGTCTTTAATCCGTTTTGAGTTAATATCTATGTATTAGTGTGAGATAAGGGTCCAACTTCATCCTTTTGCAAGTAGATATCCACTTGTCCCAGTACCAGTTGTTGAAGAGATTATTCTTTCCCCCATTGAATGGTCCTGGCACCCTTGTTGAAAATCAGTTAAGCATAATATATGAGTTTATTTGTACACTCTAAATTATATGTCATTGTTCTATCTATCTTGATGCTAATGCCACACTGTATTTATTACCATACTTTTGTAGTAGCTTTGAGATCTGGAAGTATGAGTCCTCCAGCTCTGTTTTTCCTTCTTCAGTATGAGATATGTTACTTTTAAAGCAATAGTAGAGGACTGAGAGTTGGTGTCTTGACAAAAACAATGAAAACCAGAAAACGGTGACGTGAAGTGTTAGGGGGACAAAAACCTGCCAACCGAAACAGCCTAGGAAAAAATCATCAAAAATAAATATGTATAAAATAATTAATTCACAAGGATGAAAAGTACAGCATAGAGAATATAGTCAATAATATTGTAGTAACTTTGTGTGGTGACAGATGTTAGCTACATTTATCTTGGTGAGCACAGCATAACGTATAGTATTGTTGAATCACTCACTATGTTGTACACCTGAAACTAAGATAACATTGTATGTCAACTATACTTCAATAAGAAAATAAACGAAATGCTTCATTCCAAAAATAATAAATAAATAAGACCTTTTCCAACAAACAGAAATACCAAGAGGGAATTCTTCAGGCAGAAGGACGATTATTCCAGATAAGAACATGGAGATGCAGGAAGATTAAAGTGCCACAGAGAGGGCAGATATGCAGCTTAACCTAAATGACAACTGATGTATAAAACTCTAATAGTGATGTGGCGATTACCTGACGTCAGTTGCACAAAAGATGGAAGAGGATTAAAGTGCTTTTGAGATATTTGCATTGCCCAGGAATAAGTAAAAATACTAATTTGTATTAGACTGTAATAAATCAAAGATGGAGCGCCTGGTGGCTCAACTGGCTAAGCATTCAACTCTTGATTTCGGCTCAGGTCATGATCTCAGGGTCATGAGATGGAGTCCCAAGTCAGGCTCCACAATCGGCGGGAAGTCTGCTTGAGATTCTCTCTCTCCCTCTTCATCTGCCCCTCCACCTCCATCCACACTCACTCTCTATCTATCTCTCTAAAAATAAATAAATAAATCTTTTCTAAAAAATAAAATAAAATAGGGGCACCTGGGTGGCTCAGTTGGTTAAGCATCTGCCTTTGGCTCAGGTCATGATCTCAGGGTCCTGGGATAGAGCCCTGCATAGGCTCTCTCCTTCTCCCTCTCCCTCTGCCCCTCCCCCCAGCTCATGCGCTCTCTCACTCTCTCTCAAATAATTAAATAATAAAATATTTAATAAATAAAATAAATCAAAAATACGTGTTGTACAGGGTAACAACTTAAAAAATAGTAAAATAGTCTCTAGGCTAGCATAGCCACAAAAAGAATAGGAAAATAATATATAATAAACTTATAGAGGAAAAAATAGAATAATAAAATTATCCAAAAGAAGAAGCATTTTTTTAAAAAGAGGAAAAGAACATGAAACTGGAGGGACAAGTAGAAAGCATTAATGTCATAAATTCAAATCCCAATATGTCAGTAATGAATATAAAATGATGATTAAATATTTAAATATAAAGATAGACTTTAAAATTTATAAACACACATATACACACATGCATCTATGTATATCTGATGTTTCTTTAATATAAGGAGACTGGAGGGCTGAAAGTAAAATGATAGAAAAATATATACCATGTAAACACTAACCAAAAGAAAATCATTGTTGTATAAATGTCAATTAATTAATTAATTAATTAATTCTGATGTTTTAAGACAAAGAGAGACGTTTCATAATGATGAAAAAGTTGATCCATCATGAAGAAAACAATTCTAAATTTTGTGTACCTAATATATCCTCAAAAAACATATGAAGCAAAACTTGACAGATCTCAAAGGACAAATAATTCCAGCATCATAGTGCGAAATTTAAACACACCTCTTTTTAACAAGCACACAAATACTCATCAAGGATCTGGATTTGAACAACATAATTAACAAAGATGTAATTGACATATATATAACATTCATCAACTACAGGTTATATATTATTTTCAAGTGTATGTACTAAAATAGACCGTATGCTGGGTGATAAAGCAAATTTCAACAAATATATAAGGATTGAAATCATACAGAGTATGTTTTCTGACTAGTGGAATTAAGTTAGAGCTCAGTAGTGAAAAGGTGATTAAAATGATCCCTATATGTTTGGAATCAAGTAAAATACTTTTCTTTTTTTTAAGTTTTATTTTTTTAAGTAATCTCTACACCCAACTTGGGGCTCGAACCCACAACCCCAAGATCAAGAGTCACATACCCCACTAACAGCCAACCAGGCACACCTCAGGTAATATATTTCTAAAAAGCTTGAGTCAGAGGCGCCTGGGTGGTTCAGTTGGTAGAGCGTCTGACTCTTGACCTCAGGGTCATGAATTCAAGCCCCACATTGGGCATGGAGCCTACTTTAAAAGAAAAAAAAAAAAAGCTTATAAGTCAGAGAAGAAATTGCAGTGGAAGTTATCAAACTTGTGTGATGCAGCTAAAACCATTTAGAGGAAAGTCTCTGACCTTAAATGCATATATTAGAACAGAGAAAAGGCTAGAAGTCAATGTTCTAAGCATTCCTCCCAAATAAAAACCAGCTAACTAAATCAAATGAAGGAAATAATAAAGATCATAAATGAACTCTGTGGGAAACAAGTATACAACAGAAAAAAAATCAACCAAGGATGAAGTTGTTTCTTGAAAAAGACTATTCATAAAGCTAATAAATCTCTGCTATCAAGAAAAAAGACCCAAATGACCAATATCAAGGATTAAAGGGGGCATCACTATAGAGTCTGTACACATTAAAAGAAATTTTTATAATATAAAGTTTATAAAAATAGAAAGTAGAACGGTGGTTACCAGAGGCTGTTGGAAGGAGGGAGAAGGAAGTTGTTTAATGGGTATAGAGTTTCAGATTTGCAAGATGAAAAAGTTCTGGAAATGTATTTCACAACAATGTGAATATACTCAGCACTACTGAACTATATACTTAAAAATGGTTAAGATGACAAATGTCACGTTCTGTGTTTTTTACAATAAAAATAAATAAATTTTAAAAGGATAATATGACAACTTTATGTTAGTAAATTCTGATATTTAAATGAAATAGACAAATCCCTCAAAAAATGCAAAGTACCAAAATTAACAAAGAAGAAATAGGAAATCTGAATTCTACATCTAGACAATAAATTAAACCTATAGTTTAAAATCTTGCCTCAGGGCTCAATGGGGAGTCTGCTTAAAGATTCTCTCCCTCTGTCCCTCTCCCCCAACCTCCACTTGCTCCCTCTTGCACTCTCACTCTAAAAAAATTAATCTTTTTTTTAAATAATAAAATAAAATAAAATCCTTCCTCAGAGAAAAGCCATGGGCTTAGATCATTTCACTGGTGAATTCTCCCTAATATTTAAAGAAGAAATAACACCAAACTTACACAAATTTATTCAGAGAATAGAAAGAAACAAACTTCCCAAGTCTTTAAATGAGACTAGCATTACAACAAGGGTATTACAAAAAAAGGAAAATCACAGGTTAATTTCTTTTATGATTACAGATGCAAATACAGTAAATAAAATATTAGCTCAGTGGGGGCGCCTGGGTGGCACAGCAGTTAAGCGTCTGCCTTCGGCTCAGGGCGTGATCCCGGCATTATGGGATCGAGCCCCACATCAGGCTCCTCCGCTATGAGCCTGCTTCTTCCTCTCGCACTCCCCCTGCTTGTGTTCCCTCTCTCGCTAGCTGTCTCTATCTCTGTCGAATAAATAAATAAAATCTTTAAAAAAAAAGAATTAGCTCAGTGAATCTGACAATATATAAATAGGAAAAAAATTACACCTTAGTTGGATTTATCAAAAACCGCAAGGTTAAAAATCAGTGTGATTCAACACATTAACAGAATAAAAGTGGGAAATCATGTTTCATAGCTACAGAATAAGCACTTGTTAAAATTCAACATCCATTCCTGATTTAAAAAAAAACAAACATTCAGGGCACCTGGCTGGCTCAGTCAGAAAAGCATGTGAGGGCCGCCTGGATGGCTCAGTCAGTTAAGCATCTGCCTTCAGCTAGGGTCATGATCCTGGGGTCCTGGGATCAAGTCCCACATCGGGCTCCCTGCTCCATAGGGGAGCTTCTCCCTCTGCGTCTGCCTTTCTCTGTCTCTCCCTCTCTTCCTCTCTCTCTCATGAATAAATAAAATATTTTTTAAAAAAAGAAAAGAAAAGAAAAAAAGCATGTGAGTCTTGATCTCAGGGTTGTGAGTTCAAGCCGCACACTGGGTGTAGAGATTACTTTAAATAAAATCTTTAAAAAAGAGAGAGAGAGAGAGAACATTCAGCAAACTAGAAAAAGAAGAGCACTTCCTTAATCTAATAATGGGTATTTTCAAAACTACAGCAAACATCATACTTAATGATGAAATATTAAAAACTTTCCCTAAGATTAGAAACCAGGATACCTGTTGTGACTATCTCTTTCAACGTCATAGTGGCAATCTTAGCCATTATGATAAGGTAAGAAAAAGAAATAAAAGATGTAAGGATTGGAAAGGAAAAAAATGAGACTGTCACTACTTACAGACAACATAGTGGTATATATAGAAAATCCAAAAGATTCTACAAATAAGCTCTTAAAGTGAATAAGTAAATTTAGCAGGGTTAATTGTGCTTCCATACACCAACAATAAGCAATTAAAATGAAATTTTCAAAAAGATACCATTTACAAAGCCATCAAATAAACATCAAATACTGATGAGTAAATGTAAAAGAATATATGCAAAGCTTCTACACAGAAAAATATTAAGCATTATAGAGAGAAATTAAAGATGACCTAAATAAACGAATATACCAGGTTCATATTTCTTAAGATTCAATATTGTAGAGGTGTTAATTCTCCCCAAATTGATCTACAGATTAACTGCAATTTTAATCAGATCCCAGTAATGGTGTGTGTGTACATATGTATATGTGTGTGTAGCTTGACTACCTGATTTATAAAATTTATGTGGAAATGAAAAGAGACAACAGCAATAAGTGAATCTTAAAAATGATAAAGTGGATTTATAGAACGTATTAAAGCTTTTTATAAAGGTACAGCAATTAAGACTGAGTTATTGATATAAGGATGGACAAATAGCTTAGTAGAACAGACTATAGTCCCAAACAACCAGGCATTTATGGACACTTGATTCATGTCCAAGGTAGCACTGTATAGTAGTGGAGATAAGAATGGTCTTTGCAATTAATGGGGCTGGGTCAACTGAATATCCATAAAGAAAAAAAAATGAATCTTCATTCCTACTTCACACCACACTCAAAAATTAATTTGAAATGTAGCATAGACCTAAATGTGAAAGGTAAAACAATGGTTCTAAAAGATAAAATAGAATTATCTTCAAAACCTTTGGATAAGCAAAGTTTTCCTAAGCAGGACTCAAAAAGCCATAAAATAAAAGATAATTGGTCCACACTAAAATTAAGAAGTTCTGGTAATCAGAATACACTATTTTGGAAGAAGATACCTGCAATGCTTTTATCTGACAAAGGACTTCTATTCAGAATAAAGAAGAAAAAGACTGACTACCTAATGGGAAAATGAGCCAAATAAAGAAACAGGCATTCTGCACAGCAAAGGAAACCATCCACAAAATGAGAAGGCTAACTACGAGAGATCTCAGGAAGATGGTGCAGGGGGAGGATCCTGAGCTCACCTCCTTCCATAGACACATCCAGGCACTGGCCGAACAGCTCTTTCACAGATAAAGATGGAAGGAGATCACATTGAGAAGGGTAGGAGCAACAGAGACTGGGTAGGGAGCCAAAGTCCTCGTGCAGCAAACCACAAGCAGGAGGGGTATAACAGACACAGAGGTCCCCCTGAAGAGGGAAGGGATCAAGCCCCACATCTACCATCGCTGGGTCTGGGGACAAGCCCCCATAACATCTGGCTATGAAAATCAGAAACAGACATCCAGGTCCAGAAATCAGAGAGCCCCAAACAAGCTGGAGCAAAGGAGGTCCACACACCAAGACACATAATAATTAAAATCTCAAAGATTAAAGAGAAAGAATTTTTAAAATGGCAAGAGAAAAGCAAAAGTTATGTACAAGGGAAACTCCATAAGACTCTCAGCTGATTTTCAGCAGAAACTTTGCAGGCCAGAAGAGAGTGGCATGATGTATTCAAAGCATTGAAAGGAAAAAACCTACAACCAAGAATACTCTACCTGACAAACTTATCATTCAGACTTGGAGGAGATAAAGAGTTTCCCAAACAAACCAAAGTTAGAGGACTTTATCACCACTATGCTGACCTTTCAAGAAATGTTAAAGGTATATTTTTTTAAGAAGAAGAAAATGTCATAATTAGAAATAAGAAAATTATGAATGGAAAAAAATTAACTGATAAAAGCAAACATAGTAAAAGTAGATTGGTGACTTATAATGCTAGTATAAAGGTCAAAAGACAAAAGTAATAAATCAATTATATCTACAAAAATTAGTTAAGAGATACACAGAATAGAAGCACCTGGGTGGCTTAGTCAGTTAAGCATCTGCCTTCGGCTCAGGTCATGATCCGGGAGTCCTGGGATTGAGTCGCACGTCAGGCTCCCTGCTCAGCGGGGAGTCAGCTTCTCCCTCTGCCCCTCCCCCTACCTGTGCTCCCTCTCTCTCTCTCTCTCTCTCAAATAAATAAAATCTTTTTTAAAAAAGAGAGAGACAGAATAGAAAGATGTAAAATGTGACATCATGTACATCAAATATGGAGTGGGGGGTAAACATGTGCTTCTAGAATGTGTTCTAACATAAGTGACTGTCGGGACGCCTGGGTGGCACAGTGGTTAAGCATCTGCCTTCGGGTCAGGGCGTGATCCTGGCGTTATGGGATCAAGCCCCACATCGGGCTCCCTGCTCAGTGGGGAGTCTGCTTCTCCCTCTGCCCCTCCCTCTGCTCGTACACACTCTCTCTCTCTCAAATAAATTAAACCTTTAAAAAGAAATAAAAAGAAAGAAAAGAAAAGCTCCAGAAATTAATCTCTTGGGGACTCGAACATTAGGAGTTACATGTTTATATTGTGCTTAAGTTGTGGGAATGCTTGAATTCTTTCCATTTGTCTCATGATAAGAGCCCAAAATGGAGATTTCTGAGAAAACGTGATGCTTTGAAGATAATCCGTGTTCTTTCCTCCAAGCCGTGTGGGAAGGGGAGGCCCAATGACCTGATTAAATCTGTTTTTTCTTGTCCCTTTTCCAGGTGGTCACTTCTTTCACCGAAACTCCTTGTCTCCTCGGAGCCTGGTGTACGAAAGTGAATTCTCCACAATCGAACCTTCTTTGGACATGTATGATGAGAACAAAACCTGATTTTTTCTAAACGGGCTCTGGGGGGTCACCTCTTTTGTGATTTGATTTCTGATCACCTTTCTTATTTTGTATCCTTCTGTCAGCGTCCATTTTTGGAAGAATGGCAGGGCTTTCCAAGCACAGGTTGGGGCTCAGGGTTAAGTTGCAAGGTCCCCCCAAGGTGAGGTTTTGAGGACAGCGTTATTTTCCAGGTGGCCTCATAGTGCCGAAACCCCGCCCAAAGCCAGCAGGAGGACATGGGCCCCAGCAAGCTTGGCTGTTCCCTGAGATGAGCAGGGGCCGGTGGGCAGGGGAGGGTGAGTGTTGCGTGGCAAGCGTGTCTCTGAGTACTCACATGCTATTCTGTGTCAGGGTGACCGCAGGGGTTTTTTAAAATACCTTTTGTGCTCCCCACTTACAACGCGCACTAAAGCTTCTTACTGACGTGGGGCACGAGTTGCTGCTACGTGGCCCGCTCCGTATTTTCCTGTCTCTTATTCTACTTTCTGTTAAAGAGCGTCTTTCTCAAGGTTCCTGAGAGAAGGGCTTGCCTTTCGTCCCTCCTCTGAGACTGACCACCCAGAGCAGCACGGAGGGGGGACCCACCAGCTACGCAGGACAGGTGGTCGTCCCCATCACCTCCTCCAGCCTCCCTCATAGAACATAGAGCCAAGTGCTTGTGTGAGCACCGAAACACCAAAGGCCTTGACCCTGAGGCCTGCGGACTCGTCTGCTTGGCATTTGCTGAGGTGTGCGCAGAGGTGGTCCCCGGGAGGCCAGCCTGGCAGTCTTCTCTGGGCATCATGGCCAGTGGGCATCAAAATCCGAATGACTCTGAGTGCTTTCCTGAGAAGATCAAACCACAGCCCTGCTGTTAGGGACCAGATGAACACCCCTCTTCCATCTTCCTGATCCAACCCAGTCCCCTCCCGCCAGGCTCAGCATCAGCACCAAGAAGGCCCAAGAGCTTCTGGGAAAAGACACGGTGGCCAGCATAGCGGACCTTCAGGGACACACACGCTCCTCCCACGCGCCTGGGATGACATGACGTTAACATCACGAGAAACCTGCACCTGGAGAGTAATCCCGACCCAGAACCACGGTCAGCAAATTTACGAGAATGGAAACTCCAGCCTCCGCATTCTAGAGTTAGATCTGGCAGCAAACCGCACAGACCTGTGACCCCGCGCCACCCTGTGAGTTTTATCGACTCTGTAAAACGCAAGTTTGAGGTGAACACTTGCCATTTTCCCGTGTGCGGCTGGCTTCTCTTTATGTGTCTATTCCCATCGTGTGTTGCCAAGATGCCTCAAACACGGCTGTGCCCTGAGCAAACCCCTCAGAGAACCAGGCTGGTGATAGCCATCAGGAATGTCGCCTCAGAGTGACCCACGGCGCTGTTTCTAATCACGGGAGCTGGAACAGTGCAGAATTTGTAAGGTCTTAGCCGCTTTTTCTTTTTTACCTTTCACCAAGGGCTTCTGTTTGATTCCCCCCCCCTTTTTATTGTCTTTGTACTATAAAACTATTTTTGATAAACAGTTTCAAGAGAGCACTGTTCAGGAAGACAAGCTTCGCCCCCGCGGCTGTGCGGGGAGGGAATGCATCGCCAGGAGGCGAGAACTCAGTGTGCCGGGCGCTGCAGACACACACCGGAGCTTTGTTTGGCTTGGCTCCCCCGGCAGGGAAGACGGCTCAGCTCTGACCATGTAGTCTGTGCCACGACCTTGTTTTCCCGCACTAGAACTGAGAGCCCCTCAGAGCATTCTCTCCTGGCTGGCACAGTCTCGCAAAAAGCCTATACGTTACATTTCACTCAAGACATCCCCTTCCTGAAAAGGAATGAAATCACGTGAGAAGAAAGTAAAGATTCAGGCCCCTAAAAAAATACCTACCTATTCAACAACAACATTTGAATTTCTGGTAAATCTAGGGCACGCCTCCACTGTCAAAGAGCCAAGGAGGCATTTCTTACAGGGGAGTTCACTCAGAATAGTGCCCCAGGTCCCAGCTCGGCACCTTTTCCCTAAAAATCAAGGCTACTTTCGTGCTCGGCTACAGAATGTCCCGCCTTTGTCGGGAGGGACGGTAACTTCTACGTGGAGGTCGTGTACTCCGGGAATGGCCATATTTGTCCCAAATAACAGCCTCTTTGCTGGCAGTGGGGTGGAGACTCCGCCGGGGAGCCGTGCCAGGGACGCTGGAGGGCGGGGAAGCTTGGTGAGGACAAACTCCTCAGCACCCCTGCCTCTGAGAAGTTCGAGCTGTGCGATACAGGCAAGGCGGGGTTGTGCGGAGACACTTCCTCCCAACATATGGGCATCTCAGCTGTGGCAAGTCTTACAGCCACAATGGTCATCAGCCGGGACGTGTAGACAACTTCTGATCGATTTTGGGGGGTGGGGGGAGGATTACTGCTTGAAGAACAGAAGGGGCAGAGAACAGTGGCTTGACCACAAACCCTCCATCCCTCTGGCGGCCGGCTCTGAGCTGGACCTGGCTCTCCCTCTCCCTCTAGCCTCCACCCTGCCCCCCGGCCGAGCTGGGTGCAGACCTGTCAGCGGGCACCGCAGGCTAGCCATAACCATCACCTGAGCAGCCGGAAATCGGGTTGAATCGGGTGAAACAGTTAAAATGCAAACACTCTCAACTTGGTTGTTTTTTAACTTCCTAAGTGAAGACCTGCCCCTTGGCCCCCCTCTGCTGACCTGTCAGGCAGAGGGAAGAGGCTACTAGCCAGGACACAACAGGAAGGCCAGGCATGGAGTCACCCCGTGGTGGGCACCGTGGGCAGCGTGCCTGTCCAGGGCTGCCTGCCTCCGCTCCCCCAGGGGAAGACAAGGGCTGCTCCCCGGCGCTGAGAGACACCCCAGCAAGTCTGGCGAGCCCCGCTTGTGAAGGAAGGCTCCATCTCGCAGCCCCTCCTCAGGCCTGGCTCCCCGGTAGAGGCTGAGCCTCTACCGCCAGCCTCCCCGAGGCCGCCAACAGCCCAGCTTCCAAAACATGGCGGGCGCCAAGCGTTGAGACAAAATAAGATGACTGAATTTGACGGACCTGGTACTTCCTGTGGGCTTTAGAAACTCTCCTCGGATTGTTACTACCCCTCACCCTCACCTCCCCTCACCCCAGCTGTTTCCATGGTCTCCGTGGTGAGTCAAACTGGTTTTAACTGAGGGCAAATCAAAATGCTGTCTTACTGTTACCCTCGATTACTTGGGCTCGGGTTCTCCTCCAGGAAAGCAAGGAGGTGGCGTTCGGGCCAGGTCACCTTGCCAAGCGGTCGCTGCTCCTCAGCGTCCTCAGACACAGACACGGGTTTCCAGCAAGTAGAATTTAGCAGGGGGAAGGCAGCACTACAAGGCTACTCGTGCCCAGAGCCCGTTATGAAGCGCTCACCGTGTGCTAAACACACCCACTCCGAGCTCAGTGACCCCAGCGATCACTGAGACTTAGGCTGTGATAGCAAATGGGCACGTTAACAGCCAGCTGAGGTGGGAGGCCAGACACCATGAGGGTGAGTCATGAAGAGGGGGCTTTCCTGGGTGTGGAGGGAGGGACACAGGGCAGCCACGGAGGGGTGTGACTGGCTAGGGCGGGGGTCTCACTCCCCAGGGTGGGTGTGGACCAGAGAGGTTGCTCTGGGGCCCGGGCAGAGCAGAGCACTTCAGTTAGGCCAAAACCGGGTCCCACTGAAAGCAGAAAAGGAAGGTGCCAGAGGCTGAAGCAGGAGCCCGGGTTGGCAGGCTTGGTGACTCAGGGGGTGTTGGTGGGACCCAGAGAGAGCCCCTGTGGGGACACTTTCCATCTCAGGCTGGCAGGGCCTCTAGAGGGAGGCCTAGAGATGCAGCTCTGGGTCTCAGGCAGAGGTTTGGTAGGGAAAGAGTGGTCAGGGCAGGGCCCTCTGCATCAGAATCCCTGGGAAGCTGTGTTTAAATGAACTTGTCACCTACCAAAGTAGGCCCATGTGATTCCAGTCCCTGAGGTGTCCCAAACCTTCTCCCTCCCTGTCTCCGCCCTCTGTCTCCCCCTTCCCCCATTTCCCCCTTTCTCCCCTCCCTGTCTCCCCCTTCTTCCCTCTCTGTATCCCCCTTACCCCTCTGTTTCTCCCACTCCCCCGTCTCCCCCCTACCCTGTTTCCCCTTCTCCGCTCCCCGTTTTCCCCTTCTCCCCTCTCTGTCTCCCCCCACTTCCCTCCCTGTCTAAAANTCTGCTCTCTGTCTCCCCCTAACCCCCCCCACACACACAATCACAGGAGTTAGAATCCCCCCAAGTGGGTGTCCAGCTGGGCCTGGTGTTCCCTTAATTTCTGAGGATGGTGGAGGCCAGAGTGGGGCCAACATTGCCCAGTGTCACGAGAGCCAGGCTTGGGGAAGAAGCCGTGGGGACACCGACATGTAAGGTATGAGCAGAAGGAGCTCCTGACGGCAACCAATTCAGAAAAACCACTGAGTGTCACTTCCCTCTCCAAGAAAGGAGGTGTTCACCTGGCCACAGTGCAGAGGGGTGGGCCCTCACTCACTCCCAAAAATGGAGTTTGGAGTGATTCAGCTGAGCACTCACTCCCGACTCTACACTCGCGGAAGGGATCATTACCACAGGAAGACCGTTGTGACACCCGCAGCCTAAAAGAAGCATACTCCCTAAGGGCAGTTGTGCCTTTTCTCGTGGCTACGTCGGTAAATCATCCCAAAGCCCACTGGGAAAAGGATCCAATGAGTGTATATGTTCACATAACATCCACGGATATTTCAGCAGGACTGGAAAACTTCCATGTAACATCAGAGAAAATACGGAAAGAAGGATCTAGAGTGAAGGTGCCTGTGTTGGCTGCGTGGACCCATACTTTTCTACAGCAAAACAGCAGGAAGACCCCCGGCATGGCAGAAGGGGAAAATTTTCTCCCCCAGAGGCTGGGGTGCTGGTCACGTCAGGGAGTGTGCCGTCCTTCTTAGGGGTGTCCTGAAAGATCCCAACAAACTGAGCCTTGAAGAAGATAGTCTGGTGGGCCCCTAGCAGGCGTGGGATGCAAGCAGTCATCTGCATTCCCCAGAGCGGCGTCCCACCGGCCTCCAGTGACTGTGGAGGGGAAGGGGTGCAAGGGGCCTCGGCTGCTCAAAGGACAACATGTCTCTCCGCAAGACTTGGCTCTCATGGTCTAAGGAGGCCCTGTGGGGGCCCCCAGTCCACGACCTGGGACTTATCTGGGGTTTTCCCTCTTGCTGTTCAGTCTAACTCAAGCCATGTGTTGTTTTCTTCACTCTGACTTGGGGAAGAAGGAAGATACTTTAAGCCAAACAAAAAACAAGTTTTTTTGAACTTTGAATTTCATGCAAACTTGAGTATTAAACTTTCAGAAGGATTCGATGCTGCTAGATTCACGCAGACCTCCGTCCTGGGCTTTCGTAGTCCCTCCCTTTGAATTTTCTACATGCATAGACCACAAAGGACAGAGGTTCGAGGTGGCACTGACCCAGCTTGGCATCCTGAAAGGAATGACTTTCTGTGGAACAGCAGGCCTGGGGAGTGTTGCCGGGGGCCCAGAGGCAGCTGCCAGAGCCCCTGGTGCACAAGCCAGCGGTGGTCATCAAAATCATGGTAAGCGCCTTTATACTCCACACGCATTGCCCTTGGGTGGCGAAGCTGAGAGCTGGAGGATGTGGTTAGCACCCTTTTCTCGGCTACAGTGACTCCTTAATCCCCCAGGACACAGCTTCAAGGGTCCCCCGCCCAGTGGAGTGCTGGCCCAAAACCAGGCTCATTTCTCACCAGTCCACTGTCGCCCACTTGGGTGGGCAGGCATGCAGGGAAGACACATGTCATGTCGGTCGGTCATCTGGCAAGCCTAGCTGGCCTTCATCAGCAACCCACCCCCTCGACGGACTGTCACCCTCTCTCTCCAGCTCTCTTTCGAGCTACTGGCAACTGTCGAAAGCTACAGATGATTGTTCTGAGCTGTATTTTTACAAATTTAACCCAACGCAAAGTGAATTCTAATTTGTTCTCAGTCTTACCCTTCATCCACAATTATGTCCAAGGGTATTCAAGCTGTGTGATATTAAAGGACTATTCTAGTGACTGGTAGGTACTGAGCAGAGATGTTTATAAAAACAAAAGGTGGGGGTGGGGAATAGGTAGACTCTAAGACCCAGGCCATTTCTTTCCCTTCACTCAAGAACACTGTTAACCGCCTACTGACTGCCAGCATGCTGTGTGGACTAGCTGTGGCCAGGGTCCCAGGGTCCCAGCACCTTTACTGGGTACCCCCCTGAAATGACACATGCCTTCCTGGAGAGGGCGCTGTGTCCCTCATCCCCCTGGCCTGCTGACCCAGCTGGAGGAGGGGCGCCCTTGGCTGGTGCTTGGGGCCAGAATGGAAAGCTAAGTCTAAAACTGAGGGTGAGAAGCAAGGTCCACTCCTAAGTGGCCATGACTCTGTCTAAGGAAACCTGACCAGTGTGATCACAGAAACAGGAAAAAGACTCTAAGCTGGGAAATGCTATTTGGGGTATGGGGAATGACCCTCACCGACTAGAACAGTCCTGTTCCTGTACAAGAGAAAGAGTTGGTCCAAACCATAGGCTACACATGTCACAATTGTTTTCGACCCTCAGTAGCTTTTGTACTCATCTCAAATATTCAAGTTACCCCTTTCATATTTGGGTCATTCACAGTGCTCCTCTCATTCTGGGTCCCTGCTTAACTATGCACAACATCTCAGAGGACGGCATACAAAACTATTTTTCTAACTGTAGCACAGATAATTTGGGGTGGGGGAGGCTGGGGATATATTTAAATGTGGCAAATGACTTCCCTTCCACCTCGAGGGATGAAGGGGAAACTATGCACTTGAATTTTAATTCACCACTGGATAGCTTGTGCCAGAAAGAACACACATCAAATAGCGAAAAAGCAAAATCGATCATTTGCTTAGTTTGGGGGCTCACTGTAGGGGGGGTGACCTTGTCTAGAACACAGATACCTGCGAGTAGAATGTGAGCTGATTTCTTGGCAATCAGATCTTATAAGCTCTTTGAAATGTCCTGGGCAGCACAATGCCTAGGTCCATATGGTTACTGTAAGTATAATTAAGTAGTGAAATGGTATGGTATATACCTATATGCTGATAGTGTCTACCTGTATGTGTGGGATTTGCTAATATAACCATTCCAATAAAAACCTATTGAAAAAGCTGCTTTGGCTGCTTTTTATCCGTGAAGACTCCCTCGGTTGCAAGTGACAGAAGCCCCAACCCAAACTGGCTTGAGCAAAAGGGGAACTTCGTGGCTCCCGAAAGCTAAAATGCAAGGGGCTATGCTCATGTCCCTCGTGGCATGGGTTGGCCCTCAAACACTGACACCAGGTCGCACTTGCTAGCTATGCTTCCTCTGGGGAAGCTCCAGGCTCAGGCTCAGGGTGGTGGTCTCCTTCCCCAGGGTGCTGGTCTCCTTCCCCAGGAGGTAACCCAGACCAGAATGGGCATCTCTCTGAGCCTGACTGGCTTGGTTGGAGGCCTGTGGCCATCTCGCTGAACCAGCCACTGTGATCACAGAGATGGTGTGTGCCAGTGGCCAAGGCCAGCATGGGCGCCACTTCTGCAGCCACGGAGTGAATGTGGCTTCCCCTGAAGATGGAAGCTGAGAGTTCTAAGGTGTGGTTTCCTCAACAAAGTTGTGACATTGCACAAGAAGAAGTGGATGATGGGACAAAAGCAGCAAATGTCCAACATGTGTAGAGAAGGTTGGTTACCCAAAAAGGTCTGGACATCAGAACCACCTCCACCACTTACTCATATGAACTCAGCAAATAATTTCTTCTGTCTGGATTTCAGTTGTATTGTCTCTCACACAGTTATCATAAAATACCTCATAGGGTTAACATGTGGAGATTAGATTTTAAAGCATGTAAGAAGTAGGCTTAATATCATTTAGCCAATAACAGTTTAGTATTTAGAATGTATAGGGGGCACGTGGGTGGCTCAGTCAGTTGGGTGTCTGCCTTCAGCTCAGGTCATGATCCCAGAGTCCTGGGGTCAGGCCCGAGTTGGGTTCCCTGCTCCGTGGAGCGTCTGTTTCTCCCTCTCTCTCTGCCCCTCACCCTGCTCGAGTCTTCTCCTTCTGCTCCTTACCCCGCTTGTGCTGTCTCTCAAATAAGTAAAGAAAGTCTTAAAAAAAAAATAGAATATATAAATAACTCTTATAATTCAACAAAAAGATAACCCAATTTAAAAATGGGCAAAGCATATGACTAGGCATTTCTCCAGTGAAGATATGCAAATGACCATCTTGCACATGAAAAGATACCCAACATCATAAGTCATTAGGGAAAGGCAGATCTAAACTACCTGAGATACTACTTCATACCCACTAAGGTGGCTATGATAAAAAAGACAGTAGCAAATGTTGTGGAGATATGGAGAAACTGCAATCCTCACACATCACTGGTGGGAATCTGAAATGGTGCAGCTGTTTTGGAGAACAGTTTGGTGGTTCCTCAAAAAGTTAAACATGGGGCGCCTGGGTGGCTCAGTTGGTTAAGCATCCAACTCTTGATCTCAGCTTGGGTCTTGATCTCAGGGTCATGAGTTCAAGCCCTGCGTTGGGCTCCATGCTGGGCATGGAACCTACTTAAAAAAAGTTTACACAGCTTTACCATAGGACCCAGCAGTTCCACTCCTAGAAACACATCCAAGAGAACTGAAAACATGTTCACAAAAACTTGTACACAGATGTTCACAGCAGCATTGTTCATAATAGCCAAAAAGGGGAAACAATCCGAATGTCCAACTGATGAATGGATAAACAAAATGGGGTGTATTTCTACAATGGAATATTATTCAGCCATAAAAAGGAATGAAGGACTCATAACTGCTACAACATGAACCTTGAACACATTCCAGTAAGTGGAAGAAGCCAGACACAAAGGCCACATAGTGCGTATGATTTCATTTATATGGAATGTCCAGAATGGGCAAATCCAGAGGGCCAGAAATAAATTAGTGGTTGCCGGGGGGAGGGGCGTGGAGGGGATTGGGGAATTGGGGAATGGGGAGTGATTGCTAATAGGTCAGAGGTTTCTTTTTGGAGTGTTGGAACTGTGGAATTAGTGGTAACGACTGCACAACTTTGTGAATATACTAATACTTTAAAAGGATGACTTTTATGGAACATGAATTATATCTTAGAAGAAGGGGGAAAATGAAGTAGGCTTAGCACAGCCTAAGTGCTCAATAAACTTTTGTTCTTTTCTTTCTTATAAAGCATAGTTATCAAAAGGCAGCATCAGTATCAGCTAGGAACTTGTTAGAAATGCAAACACTCTGAGGTGGAGCCCAGCAATGTGTGTGTTAACAAGCTTTGCAGGTGATGCTGATGCATGCTCAAGCTTGAGAAGGAACAAAATAACCCTTCACCATCTCCCAAATTCCTGAGGGTAGGTTAGTCCCCAGAGAGCACATTATCAATTTAAGCTTTCAAGGTCTTAGAGAAAAATGGCCTCTGCATCTCGATTCAGTCTCAAGCAACTTTTCAGGAGACTTTGATCACTCCGGCTGTCAACCATGAAACTACCTACTTCACTTACATCTATCACGTTAGATTCTTGAATGCCAATGACAGAAACCCAATTGGCAACCAGCTTAAGCCTCCTGGGATGATCCCAGAGTGCCTCCTTCCCTCTGCCCTCCTCTGGGGTTCTGGCCAGCCCAGGCCAGCAGCATGATCCTGCCACCCAACTGCCCCTGGACATTCCGGATTGCCCCAGACGGAGTTCACAACTCCCCCTTTCCCTCAAAAGGGTCAGTGTTTGAACTGTGAGGGGGTCGACCCCTACAGGCCAGCACTGGGAGAGCAGGGACCACCCACATCCCCTGCCCAGCGGGGGTCTGCCCTTGCCTATGCAGAAAACCCCAAAGTCCCAGGGCCAGCCCTGTCCCCGAACCCTAGACACCAATCCCCAGTGTCCCCATCTGTCAGGAGAGCGGACTGCACGGATTTCTGAACATCCTGCCAGCTTCGGGGCTCCCGGAGGTTCTCCCAGCCTCAGGCCCGACTGTCAGAATTCTGAGAATGACGACAATCGTCTCTAACCCTCTCCAGCCGCCCTTCGCAAAGTTAACACGCCCGGGGCGGGGGCGGGGGGTGGGCACAGCACGATCCGCCGAAAGTGTTTTTGCCCCACTATTTCTTCACATTCCCCGCCTCCCCCACAAAACCCTGGACAGGTTTTCACAAAACGCCAGGGGCCCGGCTCGCTGCACAACCAGTTCCTCTGGCCTGGGCACTCGGCCATTCCGGCCAGAGGCCCGTGTCCCTGGGGCTGGCCCGTCGCTCCTAGATGAGTCTGCAGCGCCGGGGCCTGGGCGAGAGGGAGGTGGCCACGAAAAAAAAAAAAAAAAAAAAAAAAAAAAAAAAAAAAAAAAAAAAAAAAAAAAAAAAAAAAAAAAAAAAAAAAAAAAA
>NC_048220.1:3679356-3752068 GCF_002007445.2 Ailuropoda melanoleuca
CGGCGGCCGGGAGGCGGGGGCGGGGGGCGCGCCAGGAGCCCGGGCCTAGAACCGGGGAAGGCGAAGGTGCTGGCGTTAGGAGAATGCTTGGTGACTTCGGCCGACCCAGGGCGGCCTCTGCCCAGACGCGGTGCCAGTGAGCTTCCCGGGGCTTGGCCCAGGCGCGTGCAGCCTCCTGGAGTGGGATTCACAGCGTAAAGTCGGCGACACCTCCTGGTCCTCGTCCTCTGCCTCAGTTTCCCCAAGTGCCTCCGAGGGGCCCAGTGACACAAGCACACATTTTCTTTTGCTTCTTACCCCCAAAATTGCCCTTTTAGCTAGATCGGAGGTCCCCCGAGCCGCTGCTGTCCTCAGCCCCCACCCCCCTGTTTTCTCCTCGCCCACCTTTCCTGCTTGATGACTGGAGCTGCAGACGGAGGCTGTGCCTAATTACCAGCGTGAGCCAGCCAAGGTGCCCCTTTGTCCGCCTGGGCAGCACGCTAACGGTGGACAGGCACCGCCTGCAGCCGTGTGGCATGTATGGTCCAGGGAAAGTCCCCTGGGTGTTCCCTGTGCAGGTGTGGTCCCAGGCCCTCGTGCTCCAAGCCTGTGCGGCGATGGCCATCCCGGAGCTGGGGCAGGCTCCGACGGACCAGTGTCTGTGCTTCCGGGTGGCCCGTTGTGGCCATATAGGACCACGGGCCCAACATGGACAGCTCTTACAAGTTATCAACAGCCATCTCTGTGAAACATCCTGATTTGAAGCATGAGCAGCGAATACAGCCCTGCCAGATGCAGGCAGAAGTTTCCCACAGACGTCCCCTGCCACCCTCTCCGGGGCCATACCTGCTAATGTGGAAGACACTGTCCCTCTCCTAAGAAAACTGTGTTCCCTTCAGTGCCTCAGGCTGCCTCCCAACAGCCACAGGAACCCCAGGAACCAGCGCTGGACCTGCGTCCTGGACTAGCTGTTCCAAGGGGGTTAGACAGCAGCCCCTCTGGAGAGTCTGAATGTGGTCAGCCTCAGAAGCTACTGCAAGCCAGTGCAGGAAAGTGAGGCACGGTGCCCAGAACCTTCTGTTGCACCAGCGTACCAGTGTGTCCAATCTGGCCGGTGCACTTCCAGCGGCTTGTTCTGTGCTCTCTGCTTCTGAAGATCGTCTCAGACGGTGACTAGGACCCTCTGTGCTCCGCCTTCCTGTGCACAGAAGGCCCCTTCCACCTCACACATATCTCTCTGTGTCCCCCGGGACAGAGCCCAGCCCCCCACCCCAGGAGCCACTCCTTCAACTCCCTGTTGCATCTAGGTTTGGTGAGTCCTGCCAAGGCCTCTGCCTGGCCTTCCCCATGCCATCATAGGTATCATGGTCTCCTGAACCCTGTCTCCCCAAGGGAGGAACAGTTAGTAATGTGCTTTTGTTCAGGCTGGCTTTTAAAACCAGATGCCAGCCTGGATCCTTCATTGAAGAGTTTGTGTATAAGGGGCGCCTGGGTGGCTCAGTGGGTTAAGCGTCTGTTTTTGGCTCAGGTCGTGATCCCAGGGTCATGGAATTGAGCCCCACGTCCTGCTCCTTGCCCAGCGGGGAGCCTGCTTCTCCCTCTCCCTCTACTGTTCCCACTGCTTGTGCTCTCTTGCTCTCTCTGTCAAATAAATAAAATCTTAAAAAAGAAGAAGGAAGAGTCTGAGTATGACGAGATATTCTGCCCACGAAGAAGCTTTCAGATCTCGAAACATGGATATGCCAACAGAATAAGCATTCAAATAAAGTTTCCAAGACCAGAAAAGAAACCCCAACAGGAACCATGGAAAAAGGTTATTCCAAACACTTATAAAGCTGGAATATATGCCACTTTAACTGCAACTTAGAGAGGCATTCTAGAACATTTCAATAAAACAAATGAGAGATTACAGATTCCTAACTTGGGTGTATGTGACGGGTACCTCCTTTTATAATCAGTAATTTTATGTGTTAAAGATTTGGGAGGGAAAAAATCATTAAAAATGGAATATGGAGCAAAAGCGTTATGGTCAAGTTAATACAATCAGTAGAAATTACTCTGACATCAACAGGAAAAGGGTCACAGACTATTTCCAGAGCATACCAAAAGCAGCACTTCATTAAAAAGGAAAACGTGAATTCCAAATAGGAACAGTGAACAGGTCTTTAGGTATCTTGATAATTCACTTAACGGAGAAGAGAGAGTCAAACACAGCGGTAAAAGGCAGACATTTCCTCTGATTTGTCGGGGTAACGGTGTCATTGACAAAGGCTGTATGTGATGAGAAGGAAAATTTGAAGTGCCCTAAAATGCTTCCAAGATGGAAAAAACTGTATGAGTGTTTTCCCAAATTGGACAGTTCTAAAAATTGCTGTGTCCTCTTCAGTCATGACTTCTGAAGCCACAAGGAACTTCCTTAACACTTCCCAGAATAAAAATTTGTGATTACTTGGCGGAGGAAAGACTGCATTCTCTTCCTGTTGTTGATAATGGAAAGTGATATTACAAAATCATTGTCTTACTTTTTTTAAAAAAAAAAGCCGGCAAGAGTACATGGCCAAAAATGTCCCTTAAGAGATGTGTCTGGCAGTTAGTAAAACACATTGTACTATTTGGATTTTGTGATAGTCATGGTATTGTTTTTGTTTTTAATTTGTGACAGTGGTACTTTCATTTTTGAGAATTTTGAAAAAAATATTTGAAAAAAATAAAAATAAATTAAAAAACAACCTAATTTTATATTTTTCCTAAAGAGGGCCTACCAGAATTGTTTAAGCTTATAACAAAGTCCCCCCAAAACCTGCATCAGCCCCTGCCTACAAGTGTTTGTGAGTCTGGAGAAGGAGCAGAAACTGCCAGGAAGAAGTGGAAGGGGATTTTTCAGTAGGCCTTTGAGGAAAAAGAAGTCATTTTGTGGACGAGGGGGACGCCAAGCTGTGTCTCCGTCTGGGCCAGGGCATCGAGGGCGGTGCTCCCATCCTGGCCGGCCTCCAGGGCTCGGCTGTGAGTGTGGCCCTCCCTTACTCTCCTCTCTCTGCCCTGCCCCCAGGTCTTCTCGTGGGCACCCTGGACGTGGTGTTGGACTCCAGTGCCCGCGTGGCCCCTTACCGAATCCTGCACCAGACCCAGGACTCGCAGGTCTACTGGACAGTGGCATGTGGTAGGTGCCGGGCAGGGCCTGCCCTGGATGAGTCGGGGGTGGCAGGACCCCAGGAGGGAGGGGACACAGCCTGCATTCCTGGGCTGGATGTTGCCCCTGGGGAACCCGGTGCTTCAGACCACATAGCCCAGGCCTGCATCTCGCTCAGGAAGGCCGCTCAGATGTTCACGGGTGCCCTGTGCAGCGTGGGGATTATCTGTGGACAGTTGTGGACACGTGCATGTGCAGAGCAGTGAAAATTTTGAGCCGCCGGACACTCAGGTTCCCAGCCGAAGGGGGCAAGGCGTCCTCCTGCCTTCTTCTGGCAGCTGTCAAACTATAAACCAGGGTCCTTTCTGCGGTCTATGGGCCATACTTTGGGCTTTTGTTGGTGATGTTGCTGTGGCAAGTGGCCCCGAGTGGGGTGCCGAGGTGCCGGCTGTGTTCCGAAGCACAGACGCAGTGATGCGCCTTGTGGTGAGGGAACGTGTGTTCAAGGAGCTTCATTCAGCCCTGAGTTACGGCCGGTGCTGCTGGCCTGGCATGTGATGTTAGGGAATTAATATATACGAAATAAGGTGCCTTTAAACAGAAAGCTGCATGAAACAAAGTCATGTACTGATCGCGTGATGAAGATGTTGGGACTCCAGGCTTACGGGAGCGTGGCCCTCCCCGCAGCTCCCCTGGGATCAGTATTGGCCTGTTCCGTGTTCCAGGAGACGTGATGGAACGTAACTGCTGCCAGTAATGACAATCGGCCGTGGCGTCCTCCCGGGAGGAGATGCGCCCAACCCTCCCCAGCGTCAGGGAGGAGGCCCCTGTCAGCGGGTACCAGCCTGGCTGGGGTCACTTGGACACATTCACGGATACAGGCAGATAGCACTTCCTGTGGGCCAGGCACTTACGCAAACCTCCCAAGAACTCCAGAAGTAGAACTTTGGGGTTTTTTTTTTCCTATTTTGAAGATGAGGAAGTGGTGGCCCAGAGGGGGTGAGGAGGCCTGAGAAAGGTGATGAGAGCCTCCTTGGACCCTGGCTTTAGAAGTCTGCTTCCTCCCAGGTTCCTGAACGGAGGTGCCCTTTCCCCTGTGTTTGAATCCAGAGACAGAGGCTTCCAAGTCTGGGTTTGCCCAAAGCCAAGTGGGGCGTGGTAGGGCCCCAGCCCTCCTGGTTCCAGCACCAGCGGGAGAGAGGGCTCAGGGCGGTTGGTGTGTGCCTGGGCTGTAGAGAGACACGTGACTCTAAAATGGGCCCTCAAGCTTTTCCTGTCTCGGCGATGTTCTGTCTCAGGGAGCAGACGGGGGTGGGGGCAGGCAGTGGCAGTGAAGGAGGAGGGTGGCCACACTGGTGGCAGTGTGGGAACCCCTTTGGTGGCAGCGGGCTGGTGCTGGGGAAGAGCCCCAGCCGTGCCGGAGAGCCTTAGTCCTTAGCCTGCCACTCCAGCTTCCACCAGACATCCCAGCCCTGCCCTGACCTCTGCTGGGCACACCCCTCCCCTCCGCTCTGCCAAACCAGACTGATCATGACGACACCTGCCCAGTAAATCCCAACTCCTTAGCGTGCCACTGACGGACTTTTGGGGTCAGCCCATCTCCGTCCCTGTCCTCCCCTCAGCTCACACCTGGCCTGCAGCCAGACCAGACAGACACAGGCCCCGAAGTTCCCAGCCACACCTGTCCTGATCTGCATGCCTGGTGTCTCCCCCACGTCCACCTAACCTCCCACTCTGTTGAGAACCCACCCGGGCGTCAGCTCCTATGGAAAACCAGGTTCCCCAGACCCAGGCAGCCACTTTTCCGTCTTGCTCCTCTACACTCGCCATATCTTTACCAGCACTTCATACGCTGCAGGCTCCCTGGCTCTCCCACTAGACCAGCAGCTCCCTGAGGGCCACGATAGGCAGCCTGGGTTAGGATGGTGGTTTGGTTACTTCCCAGCTCTGTGACACTGGGCCACTTACTTAACCTCACTGTGCCTCAGTTTCCTCCTGTGAAATGAAAACAATGGTACTGTCTCCACGGTTCTCTAAGAAGTAAATAAGATACTCCACGAGAAGGTCCGAAGGCAGAAATAGCCCTTAATAATAATTAGCGATTACATTCTGTTTAGTCCCTGGACCCAACACAAAGACGGCATGGTTTGTGTTTACTTAGTGCTAAGTGAAGACTGAGTTACTTGTAACTAATATTTCTTTTAAATGCTCACATGTAAATATTTATCATCAAAGTGCACACAGATCCACACAGGTAGTGTGGACAAGATTTCTTCTGTTTGAGGTTGCCAGGAACACGGGTATAGAACAGAATGACACACTTGAATTGCATTACTTGCAGATTTAACTTCCAAATTCAAACATGGGTTCTTGGCAGAAAAGAGGGAGAAAGAGAGAAATCCCTTCTACCAGCTAGACCTTAGCTTCTGTACACCAGGGAAAGGAGGCCACATGAGAAGCCCAAAGAAAAATGGGGGGGAGGTCATTTATGGATGATTGAAGGGACCTGCAGGGGTCCTTTTGACTGTGTGTTGTGGCTCACTGTACGTTGTATGACCCTGGGTTTAATCGCCTTCGCAGAGGAAGCTTCACACTGGCCCACGGGGGAGGGGGCGGGCCCTAACTCAGAATCGATGGTCAGAGTAGTGAGCTCCTTGGGTAAAGGTAGAAACATTCAACTGTCCCCAAGACCGGCTGGGCTGCGACATGTGTCAGAGCAATTGAGCAGGTGCCTGGGACAGAAGAGATGGTGGGAACCCACTGGGCCTTGCTGGGGCAGGCTCAGGATGGAGTCTCCAGCCAGTGGAAGATGTTGCCAGGCAGGGAAGGACGGGGTGCCAGAGAATCAGGCACCCCAGCAAAAATGTCTGTGGCCCACAGGCGTGTTGGTCTTATGTCTTGCCCAGGCTCCCTCCATGCCCAGTGTGCAGGCATAGGTCACAGGGGATCAGCTGGGCCTTCTAGGCACTCTCAGTCCATAAACTGTCCAACCCGGATCAGCTGGAAGGATGCAGGGCCTTCCCCCTTCTTTTCTGTTCATTCGTTCAGAAAACAGTTCTTCAGTGCAAAGCCCCTGCCAGGCACAAGCATACCCCAGAGAGGCAGGGGAAGCCAGGCCAAGCAGAGACTTCCCTCATCCCTTTCCTTCTCCTCCAGGGGTTCCCCTTTTCCCAGTTCCAGGGGGGCGGGGGCAGAGGAAACAGCTGCCCCGCCCTTTGGGAGTGGTGGTGAACTGCCTTCTCTTAAGTTTTTCCATTACCACTGGACTTGCTCTGCCCTGCAGGGCCCCTCCCTGAGGAGCACAGGGACCACCTCCAAGGCGGGGCAGACACTGGGGGCCAGCCAGAAGCTGACAGTGTCAGGCAGGGGTTCCCGGAGGAGGCAGGAGCTCGGCTGGGATGTGAGCAGGGATGGGGAGGAGGGGCCTGCAGGCAAAGGCCTAGGTGGCTGCCTCTGGCTTCAGAGAGAGGGGTGAGAGCCTCTGGTGTGCCCAGCAGGAGACAGCTGGCCAGGGGCCTGGAGTCCTACAGGAAGGAATCCTCCGGAGAACTGCCGTCACTTAACACCAAGTCTGACTGTGTCTGGTTAGTCCTCTCTATATCAGCGACCACATGAAGTCCTTTATCCCCGAGGAGAATCGTGACAACCAAGCAAACCCGCAGATCCGTACACTGCTTCTGGAAGGGCATAGGAATCGAGCGGTCACTCTTTCTTGGTGTTAGCGGAGGTGCAGGCCTTCTCTTCAGCATGACTCTGCGATTCTGCCAGAGTTATTTTCATGTTCACCAGGACCCTTCGTGACTTTGTTATATACCTACACAGAACGTTGAAGATGGAAAAGAGAGACAGCCTGAAGATTGTAGTCTTTTGGGTAGAGCAAATTAGTCATCTGTGTTATTAGTCTCTGAACTTATGTGTAAGGCCTGGTGATGTTAACGATTTTCCTCTTTACTCCACCAAACCTCCCCCAGGTTCTTCCCGCAAAGAGATCACCAAGCACTGGGAATGGCTGGAAAATAACTTACTCCAGACTCTGTCCATCTTTGACAATGAGGAAGACATCACCACCTTCGTCAAGGGCAAGATCCACGTAAGGTCCACCTTGCACTTGCGGTTCCCACGCCCCGCTCGGGGCGGGCAGTGTTGGCCTGTATCTTCTCATTTACTCGTCAGACAGTGTGGTGGTAACAGAGGTGGAGGCAAGCGTGCGCTCCCGTTCTCCTGCTCGTGAAAGGGGCGTTTGATCGAACTCATTGCCGGACAGGCCCCCGCCTCTCCGGGCCGCCCCAGGGTCAGACCATGCTTGGCCGTGACTTCCCATTCCCCACAAAGGGCATTAGAGCAAATAGGAGGGTGCGCCCCGCTGATGGCCAGTCCCTTGGCTCACATCACTTCCTTGGCTGGAAGTGATAGACTAGCCGGAGGTATGTTTCATTTAGGAAACCGACCCGACTTAGAATGGGGTGCACCCCCTCGTGCAGCACTTCCCTTCCCTGGCATTGGCCATGCAGTGTGGGCACACGTGCAGAGCAACACGTAGGTCCCAGGATGCTCCCTGCAGCACCATCAGCAGGAACAGCGCCTCCAGCCCGAGGGTGGGAGGGGAACCAGCTGCGGTCTGTTCTGCAAAATGAGGGCCGGGCTGCTTGCTAGCCTGGCATTTATCGAGCACGTCCTACCGAGTCCTGCGCCGAGCACGTCCTGATCAGGGGACTTGCTAAGTCATACGTGGTACACTTCGTGGGCTGTTTTAAGGCTATGAAAACTGGAGCCGTGTGTCAAAAGTGATAGCACAAGAATGCTTCTGCTTTTCCTCTGCAGGGGATAATTCACGCTGTAATGAGAATCTACCTGAGCGTGTGTGTGTGTCGTCTTTCTGTCCAGTGATTTTGCCTTAGATTAGGTTTCTCGGAGGGCTCTTACCAGGTCCAGGTTTAGCTGTGTAGGGTTGCTTTGGGCAGGCCCCCGCGACTTCATTATTCCAGAACTTTCTAGACGTGGGCAGACAGTGCCGAGACTCCCTTGGTTCCTCCCCGTGCGCTTTGAGTCTCCGAGCAGGACCCACATCACCTTTCTGGCTCCATGAGAAAAGGCAAGGAGAGCAGAGGCAAGTCTCCTCTCCCACTGAGAAGCTGGGCAATGATAATAATAATAATGAAGCAACATTACTGAATGCTTCCTACACGCCAGACCCAAAGTAACCAACACAACAGAACAAAAATTTCTCCGTGACGCATGGCTTAGAGGAAATATGCGTTAGAGAATACTTAGAACTGAATGATGGTCAGAATGCCCCTGCATATTCCAAATCTGTGGGCTGCAGCAAAAGCAGGTACACAGGAGGAAATTCGAAGCCTTAAATCTTAGGAGGAGAAGAAGAAAGGGGGGAAATTAACGAGCCAAGCATCCAGTTCAGTAAGTCAGCATGTTTAACCCCAGAAATCGGGAAATCAGAAGGAAATAGTAAAAGGCAGAGGTTAACTCCGTGGGGGACAAGGGAATGATGTAGAAAGGCCACGGGTCCAGGAAATGACCTAAGGTATAAACAAACCTGTGTCAGAAGGACCCAGGACCAAAGCAGGAAGCCTCAAACGAGCAGGGTTGGGAAGGAACTGGGAGGAACACCTATAAAAAAGCGGAGTTTTAGAAAAGAGAGAGAAATGCCATAAAGAGCTTTGAGCCAGTAGGTTCAGGAGTTTAGACAACGTGGACACTTGATCACAACAGGATGTGTTCACTTCCGTCGCTGCCGCCACAAGTTCCCATACACTTTGTGGCCTCACACGGTCCCGTATCTGGGAGTTCTGGAAGTCAGCAGTCTGCAGTGGGTCTCGTGGGCTGAACGCCAGCTGTGGGCAGGCCGTGCTCCTTCCGGAGGCTCGGAGGGGAGGACCCGTTTCCTCACCGGTTTCGGCTTTTAGGCACCACTGGTCTTCCTCGGTCCTGGGTCCTTCACCTGCAGTGCCAGCAGCGTGGCGTCTTCAGATCACGCCCTCTCCCGCCCCACTCCTGTCGCCTCCTTCCCTTCGTGGCTCGGACCCTCTTGTCTCTTCTTCACAACGACCCTTTTGACGATCTGTTGGGCTTACCTGAATAATCCAGGCCCCTCTCGCTGGGTCAGAATTGGTACTTTATCACATCCGCACATCCCTTTTGTCACGTAAGGTAACCTGTGCCCAGGCTCTGGGGTTTGGGATGTGGACATCTTTGGGGGGCTCTTACTTGGCCTACCCCATAATATAACTGAAACTGGGACTCAGGAAGAAATAAGAAACCTGAGTATGCCTAGAACTATTAAAGAAATGGACTCAGTCATTTAAAATCGGCCCAGCGATTTTTACAGTCTTGTTCTATCAGCCAACAAAGCAAATCCCAACCCTGTGAGCCAGGCCAGTTCATTCCCATTGGTAGGGATCGTTCCTCCTGAAACACCGTTCCTATAGGACAGGGCATTGGGAAGAGGGGCTCCAGGGGAGCACAGAGGGAAAGGCAGAGCAGGAGAGGTCATCCCCCCAATCCCTGCTTGGGGGTCTCCCAGCTACAGGGAGCAGGGAAGAGGGGGCTTCTGGCTGAGACCCAGGAAAGTGACTGGTGGCACAGGGCGGGGTGGTGGCCCACCCGCACTCCACTGGTGGGGCTGCTTCTCCAGCCTCCTACTGGTGGAATTGAGGGCAGAGAAGACAAAGGTGGGGCCTCAGTAATGAGGCAGGAGCTTTGCCTGAGCCTTCTTCCCAGATGTAGAGCTGGTTCCTACGAGAATGTTCTGGAAGCACCAGGGGCAGCTTGAGAGAGAGGAGATGTGGACGTCACACCTACAGCGTCAGAGCACACCCTATCTCTGGTCCTCATCCAGGCTCCTGGCTGTCCTCCTGCCCCTGGGTGGACGGGCACGAGGCCACTAGGAGGCCCAGCAGGAGCAGTAGGCCAGGCCCCAGACACTGGCCTTGAATGACCTTAGTTTACTGAGGAATCATCCTCCGGGAAGATTTGCATGTATGTTTTGAGCCAGGGGTGCTAAAACTCTTTTACCCCAAGAGGTTTGGCGCTGGCTCTACGGCCCAGGGTGATGTTCTGTGGGCATCCCAGACCCAGTGAAGATGCTGGCAGAACACAGCATGGATCTGCCCTGAGCTGGGGGGGCCTGCAGCTGGTCTGGGGGCCCTGAGCTGGGAGGGGTCTTTAGTGGTCTGTGGGCCCTGAGCTGGGAGGGCTTTAGAGCTGGTCTAGGGGCCCTGAGCTGGGAGGAGCCTGCAGCTGGTCTGGGGGCCCCTGAGCTGGGAGGGGCCTGTAGTGGTTTGTGGGCCCTGAACTAGGAGGGGCCTATAGTGGTCTGTGGGCCCTGAGCTGGGAGGGGCCTGCAGCTGGTCTGGGGGCCCCTGAGCTGGGAGGGGCCTAGAGCTGGTCTGGGGCCTTGAGCTGGGAGAGGCCTGTAGTGGTTTGTGGGCCCTGAGCTGGGAGGGGCCTATAGTGGTCTGTGGGCCCTGAGCTGGGAGGGGCCTACAGCTGGTCTGTGGGCCCTGAGCTGGGAGGAGTCTAGAGCTGGTCTGTGGGCCCTGACCTGGGAGGGGCCTGCAGCTGGTCTGGGGGCCCCTGAGCTGGGAGGGGCCTGTAGTGGTTTGTGGGCCCTGAGCTGGGAGGGGTCTAGAGCTGGTCTGGGGGCCCTGAGCTGGGAGGGGTCTAGAGCTGGTCTGGGGGTCTAGAGCTGGTCTGGGGGCCCTGAGCTGGGAGGGGTCTAGAGCTGGTCTGGAGGCCCCTGAGCTGGGTGGGGCTGCAGCTGGGTTGTGGGTGGGGTCAAGAAGCAGGAGCCCCTGGTATATTGAGGAAGGGAGAGAGAAAGTCAAATACAGAACATCCTTGTCTTGAGAAAAGCACTTCACAGAACATTGCCACAGCTGGATGCCATTTGGCTAAAGAACGAGGGAAGGAGAAAAACACGCATTTGCTTAAAGGCGCCTCAGTGCCTGCGTGTCTCAAGGAACCAGCAGAGTGGGTGGAGGGAGACTTCCTGCTTGCTGAGCACACTCTTCTACTCTGTGGGGTTTTTACCATGTTTATTGTACTTTCCAGAAATTGTACATAGAAATAAATATTTATTTTCAAAGTCCCCACTTCCAGCCAGCCCTGCTTGAAGTATTAGTAGCTCGGGGAGTTTCGGGAACCTGCCTGGCGTCTGTCCGACCATGTGCCTGGGTCGCCCCGGCTCGTGGCCCTGGGGCCACTGTCCCGGAGTCCTGGGCCGCAGAGCCTGGGCACCCCTCCCCGCCCCCGGGCCTGCCAGCATCAGTCCCCTTGCACCCCCCTGCAGGGCATCATCGCGGAAGAGAACAAGAACCTCCAGCCGCAGGGAGACGAGGACCCCGGGAAGTTCAAGGAGGCCGAGCTGAAGATGAGGAAGCAGTTCGGGATGCCGGAGGGTGAGAAGCTGGTCAACTACTACTCCTGCAGCTACTGGAAGGGCCGCGTGCCCCGGCAGGGCTGGCTGTACCTGACCGTCAACCACCTGTGCTTCTACTCCTTCCTGCTGGGGAAGGAAGGTGAGCCACCCCCAGACCCCCGGCTTGTTGCCCCACCCCCGCCCAGAACAGTCCCTGCCCCTGCAGACCCCCAGAGTTCCTGAGTGGCCTCCTCCCTGGTGGCCCCCGATATTCTGTCCCCACACACACCCCCAGCATCTCCCCGAAACCCAGTGCATCTCTGCAGTTCATTGCAAGGAGGCCCAGGCTTGAGGCAGGCACACACCTGGCTCGGGGGCTCCTGGCCCACCTGCATCTACTGACGTGGTTCTTCCCGGAGCAACAGCTCAGGGCTCCCTTCTCTCCTTTAAGTCGAACATTCTAGGGCAGATGCCATCCCCTAGCGGCTCCAGGTTATGCAGTGCTTCGGGGGCCTGGCTGCAGGAAGCCCTGGCCTCTGGGCACAAGGCAGACTCCCCAGGGGCAGCCGGCGCCCTCTGCTGCCACACCACCCCCAGATCTTCCTGGGCTTCAGCCCTTCTGAGCACAGCGAGGCCTTGCCCCACCACCGTTCACACACCTGCCACACCCTTCCCCCTGCCCTCCTCCCGCCCTGGCACCTCCTCACCAGGAAGGGTCTACGCTAGCTCAGCTCCCCGCATTCATTTGTGTCACCCCTCAGCCATTTGAGGGGCAGATATTCACCAGGATGTTCTCAGGGCGGGGTGCCGGCTTGGCCTGGGACACAGCGGAGACCCCCATGACCCGGGCCCTCCTTGTGGAGTCCCCGAGCACAGCCCATCCGTGATGCCCTCGGCATGCAGCTCTCCCGGAGGGTTTCGGGCTCGGGTGCTGTCCAGCCCTCTGGCCCACTTGACCCATTGGCTCATGTGTCCCTGCTGGTGTCCAGTGAGCCTGGTGGTGCAGTGGGTGGACGTCACGAGGCTGGAGAAGAATGCCACGCTGCTCTTCCCCGAGAGCATCCGTGTGGACACCCGGGACCAGGAGCTCTTCTTCTCCATGTTCCTCAACATCGGCGAGACCTTCAAGCTCATGGAGCAGCTGGCCAACCTGGCCATGCGGCAACTGCTGGACAGCGAGGGCTTCCTGGAGGACAAGGCGCTGCCCCGGCCCACCCGGCCACACAGGCACATCTCGGCTCTGAAGCGGTGCGCAGCCCCCTGGGGCAGGAGAGGCCGGCCCTCCTCCCCTTTCCCAGGTGCCCCGTGGGAGGAAGGCCCCAGAAAGGGCTGCTTGCACATAGTTACAGGAGGGCATCACCCAAGGATGTCAGTCTCCCTATGCCAGTGATGGGGTACTTTTGGAACCTTCCAGAAAGGAAACAAGGGCCAGGACTTGACACTGTCCATCAGGGTGTGCCCACCAGGCCCTGCTCAGGCTGCCGGCAGCCCCCGTGGGACTGGGGGGAGTTCACAAGGAAAGAGCCACCAAGGGGGCCAGGAGCAGGGTGCCGGGCGACCACCTCCCATGGCCATCGGGCAAGCAAGCCTTTGTGTTCATCCCAGCACCACGTGCTTTAGTTCAGAAGCTCCTTGTCTGGGTGTCCAGGTGGGGCTGGGTCTTGCCCGGCAGCTGCGGCAGCCTCAGGGCAGAGGCGCGCAGGACAGGTGGGGGGAACCTCCAGGCCCTGGGGCCCTGTCCCCCGGCAGCACCGATCAAGCGATACATCAAACCCTGTCAAGCCTCTGGGTGTCCTCCAGAGCCATCAGGGCTCAAGGGCATGCTGTTTGCTGACTGATCTCTGCTGGTCGCACAGATGTGTCTCGTGGTCCCTGGGCATGTGCTGTGTGTGTTTTATTGAACTCTGAGAACGCAGGCACGACTTGCTCACAGGAGGACCCCAAGGAGCCCAATCCCACGTGGAAGCCAAGGCTCTGTGGCCCCCTTGGCAGGCACACTGGCTCTGACTCCTCTCCCCTTTCCTCCCACCCCCACCCTGCTTTCCCAGAGACCTGGACGCCCGAGCCAAGAATGAGTGCTACCGGGCCACGTTCCGGCTGCCCAGGGACGAGCGCCTGGATGGCCACACGGGCTGTACCCTGTGGACCCCGTTCAACAAGCTGCACATCCCTGGCCAGATGTTCATCTCCGGCAACTATATCTGCTTTGCCAGCAAAGAGGAGGATGCCTGCCACCTCATCATACCCCTGCGGGAGGTGAGCTCCCAGTCCCCACGCCAGCTCTGCCCTGAACTCCCTGGTGGGGCACCTGGTGGGGGTCACCAGCCCAAGCAGCCCCCCGGGGTTCGGCGGTGGGCACGTGGAGGGCACATAGTGAGTCAGCAACTTCCCTGAGCCCCTGCCTTGTGCTGGGTCCCTCCAGCCATGGGGGTGAGCTAGATGCTTCCTCGGGAGTCCCCTCACCTGGTGGGGAGACAGGCTGGGGTTTGGCATGCCAGGAGAGTTCACATTGGGGAATAAGGTAACTTCAGGAAAGTCCTGTGCCTCTCTGATCAGATCCCAGAGACCTCCTCCGGGTGAGCGTCCCTGAGTCCTGCCTTCCTGGCCTGGCACTTGGACTTTAGCAAAGCCCTGCTTTGGCTGGGCTGGGAGGACTTTGACCCCTGACCAGCCCCACCGTGTCACTCTCAGAGGCCACCTCACTGTTCCTCTCCCGGCACTTGCCTTGGCTGTAACTCAGACTCCAGCAGGGCTGCTGGAAGTCCATTCTCACCTGTCAGGGATGGAGACAGCTCTCACCTGCCACAGGTAGGGGACAGCTCTCACCTCTCACAGGTAGGGGACGGCCCTCACCTGTCAGGGATGGGGACAGCTCTCACCTGTCACAGGTAGGGGACAGCTCTCACCTCTCACAGGTAGGGGACGGCTCTCACCTGTCAGGGATGGGGACGGCTCTCACCTGCCACAGGTAGGGGACGGCTCTCACCTGTCAGGGATGGGGACGGCTCTCACCTGCCACAATTAGGGGACGGCTCTCACCTGTCAGGGATGGGGACAGCTCTCACCTGTCACAGGTAGGAGATGGGTCTCACCTGTCAGGGATGGGGATGGCTGTCACCTGCCACAGGTAGGGGACGGCTCTCACCTGTCCCAGGTAGGGGACGGCTCTCACCTGTCACAGGTAGGGGTTGGCTCTCACCTGTCACAGGTAGGGGACAGCTCTCACCTGTCACAGGGACAGCCCTCACCTGTCACAGGGGACAGCTTTCATCTGTCAGAGGTATTTTTTCCTCAGGTTTCTTAGGCTTCCACAGTGACCCTGACGGAAGCAAGGCCGTTTGTCCTATGCTGCAGTGAAGGGTGTGGACAGTGAGGGAGAGGGCCCCCACCCGGATGGAAAGCATGACAGACCCCCCAGAAGGTCAGAGCAGGTCCCTGGGCCTCCTTTTCCTCGTGGCCCAACAGGCAGACTGGCCATTCAACTCTGTGAAGCACAGTGAGGTGCTTAAGTTATAATCTAAATCACAGTATCTTGATTTTATTAACAACCTTCAGTGGTGGGGGCCCCCCCTGCATTTTCTAAGCCCTCCAGTTTTAGGTGCAGTGGTTATAGGTGCGGGTTGAGGGGTGGGGGTTCTGTGTGCGTCCTTGTTTCCCCAAGGGAAGACCGAGGGAAAGGACGGGAAAGAGCCACAGCTCCAGGGGCTCCCGGCTGAGGGCTCAGCTAACCCTAACCCTGCATTCCCTGTTCATTCGAGTCTGTCCTGGGCTAAGGCCTGGCGGGGGGGGAGGGGGGTGTTGCACAGGTCCCTGTGACCTTCAGCTCTCTTTCTCCGGATGATCCTGACGTTTCTGGTGGCTCAGAGCTCTGGCCGAGGCAGGGAGCGAGGCGGTCTCAGGCGCTGGGGTTGGGGCTGGCTCTGCAGCTGGCGGGACAGAGGCCCTCAGTGTGCCCACCAGGGGCCTTTGCAGCGCTTCCCCCTCAGAGCAGGCTGCATGCCCACCTCCAGTGGGCTCTGGATGTTGCACCCCCCAAACGTGCCCTTTTCGTTGCCACTTCGGGAAGCAGCATTCCTTCCGTCCATCCGCTCAGCTGAAAAGCAGGAGATGACTTGGACCCCGACCTGGCTTTGTTCCCGCGTCCCACCCGTAGCATGTCCCTTCACCTCCACGGCCGCCCCCTCAGGAGGGTGCTACCTGCCCCTGACCGCTCTAGTTCCCTCCCCCCACAGCAGCTCACATAATCCAGAATTTCAGTCAGCGCATGTCGGTGCCCCGCCGTGACCTATGAGACTGGCAGTGAACCGTTCGCTCCTTCTTAGATCTCAGCTCATGTGCGTGCAGACCTGTGCGCGTGCACACACACACACGTACACACATGTTCACATGCATCTGCACACTCTGACGTGCCGTGCCTCTGCTCGGTCTTGCCCCAGCTTCTCCAGCCTTGCCCTGTCTGTCAGGCCAATCCCTGCATGTCCGTTGTCTGTCCACCCCCCCTGGACCGCAGGCTCTGCAGAGGCATCCCTTCAATGCCCATTCTGCACCCTCCACACCTATGAAGCTGTCCACACGCCTCAAGGTCAGGGCCGGGCCCGGGACAGACCTGCGGCAGGTGCCGTGGGAGCCAGTGCTTAGGACAGCGTGCAGGCAGGGCTGCTCCCCGTGCCTTAGAGCAAGAGAGCAACTGGACGTCTTGGGGTGGCCGGATGGACCGGCAGCTGGGCTGAGCACTTGCCTTCTGCATCATCATCCTCACGAGAGTCCTGCGGGGCTGGCGGGGGAAACCAGGCCTGCCCGTGCTCGTGACTTGCTCAGAGTCCCACGATAGCATGCAGTAGACTAGCACACGGGTGCGGTGGGGCCCAGGCGTTGCCCCTGGCCAGGAGAGAACTGCGTGAGGCCACTGTGCTCCCACGTGCACAACGCCGGTCAGCTTCCCATCCCGAGACACTGACGCCCAGCGCTTGACTTGGCTTCTCAGGTGACCATTGTCGAAAAAGCTGACAGCTCCAGCGTCCTGCCCAGCCCTCTGTCCATTAGCACCAAGAGCAAAATGACCTTCCTCTTCGCCAACCTGAAAGACCGAGATTTCTTGGTGCAGAGGATCTCTGACTTCCTCCAGAAAATGCCATCCAAGCAGCCAGGAGGCAGCAGCGGGGGAAGGAAAGCCAGCACCGTGGACCCGGCCCCAGAGGTGAGGGGGCCCCTTGGGAGCGGTGGGGCAGGGGCAGTCAGGGCCAGGAGGGGAGCCCAGGCAGCCATCAGCCTCCATGCTGGAGCCCGACCTCGTGGTGCCTTCCGCGGGCCTCAGATGGGAGGGCCCCCTCTGGGTGCAGAATGGCGAGCCTAACCTAGCCCGACTCGGGTGTCCCGGCCACACGCGTGCTGGCCAAGCTCACAGGCCCCCCTGCGCCCCACTGCGCCCCCCCAGTCCTGAGCATCACCCACCTGCCTCAAACTCCGTTCCATGTAAGAAACGCTTTTTGGCTTGACCAGCCAACCTCATCCCTGTCCCTTAGGAACTTCTGCCACACTGTCGAGGCCTATCCAGCTTGGTCTCCCCGTCAATCTCTGATCTTTCACGGATTTTTACAGGGAAAAGACCTTTTTTTTTTTTTAAGTTTATTTTTTTTGGAGGGGAGAAGACCTCCTTTTTAAAGACTTAGCTTCAATGTCCTTATTACACCAATAAAATTAACAGTAATTCCTTAATATCAAATACAGTTGACCTTTGAACAATGCAAGGGCTAGGGGTGCTGACCCCTCACACGGTCAAAAATCCACATAGAATTTTTGAGTCCTCCGAAACCTACACTGGCCTGGAAGCCTTACTGGTAGCATAAACAGTTGATTAACCTAGATTTGGTATGTTACACGTATTATATACCATATTTTACAGTAGCAGAAAAGAAGATGTTAAGAAAATCATAAGGGAAGGAAGATACATTTACAGTGCTGTGTGTTTATCCAAAACATCCACACATAAGTGAGCCTGCGCACTCGGAACCCGGTTGCTCAGTGGCCAACTGCACTTGTATTCACGTTTCCCCAAATGCAGGCGTACTTTTTACTGTTGGAGCATCATTGGCGTTGAAGTACACATAGGTCATGTACGGTCGGCTGACACGTCTCTTAAATTCCTTTTGATCTGGAGATGTCTCTCCATCTCTCTTTCTTCTTGCAGTATTTTGTAGAAATAACGGGGTTGTTTGTGCTGTAGAGGGTCTCTCAGTCTGGTTCTTCCTGATAGCGTCCCTCTGGAGGCATTTACCGTGTTCCTCTGTCCCCCATCTCCTGTAAGTTGGTGGTTGAATAGCGAGACCCAGGTCACATTCGGGTTCAGTTGTTCGTGTGTTGAGGGGGTGGGTTTGCTTGTAGGCGGGATTGAGGAGCTGCGTATTTCCACCAAGAGCTATATGCAGCTCCCACTCATCTTGTCATGTGCCGTTCGCAGTCTCTGACGGGCTTCACGTAGATCCGGTAATTCATCAGGGGTTGCAAGATGGCGGCAGTCTACTGCTGTCAATCCTTTGGTTGATGAGCTGGAGGACGTCCATAGAGAGAACCCCCCTCATCAGTTACTTCGTTCCCTGAGGCTCAGTTGATCTAGGAGAGGCAGAGGAAATCTTTTATTCCTGCATTTATTCACCACTTGTTAAAATGGTGAGCTGCATTTCTAGTATCCCCCAAATGTGGTCAAGACGTTTGTGATGTTTATTTTGTCATATAATTATGAACTTACAGTTTTACGTAGCGTGATGTGTTTTGGTCCATGACAGTTATTACCCTCAGTGCATCTGTGACCAGAGGGAGCTCATTGAGGTTGGCACAACCATGGCCATATTTGATCGCTTCCTGGTATGATAAGATATGTGTGCTGTGGGTCGAGCTGAGTTTGTGAGAACACTTCATGATTAGAAGAGTTCATATAAAAATCCACATACCTGGCTTCTCTGGAAAAAATCAGTAGCCCTGGCATTACCAGGCCCACATTCCCACCAGTGGCATTGGAGCCGAATGGTGGCATATGCCCTCCAGCTCCCCAGAGCCCCACCTGGTCTGGCCCATGGAGACCTTTATATTTTCCATCCCCGTAGTCAATGCTCAGTAAGTTATTAAGTAGGTAGAGAAGGGGCCGGACAGACTCTGTTCATTGGAGACATTTAGGAAGGTTTCTTAGAGGAAGTTGGGCTTGATCTGGGCTCTCAGGAGAGAGTGAGTTTAGGTTGGGTGAAAAGGGACATAGGCAAGAATGTTGAACTGCCTTCATGAGGCCCAACACGACAAAGGACAGGGCCTACCGGGTCAAGCAGACTCTGTGCTGAGCGGGGAGCCTGATGTGGGACTCAGTCCCACGACCCTAAGATCACAACCTGAGCTGAAACCAATAGTTGGATGCTTAACCCACTGAGCCACCCAGTCGCCCCCCGCCAACATATTTTTATTGTATTTCCATTAGGTGCCAGGTGCTACCCCAAGCAGTGGGAATAGAGCCGTGAACAGATTAGACAGAGCTTACATTCTAGTGGGAGAGACAGACAATAGGCAAACAAACGTCTGAGGTATGGCAGGTGGTGATAAGATCTATGGATAAAAATAGAACAGGATAAAGGGATCAGGGGAAAGGAGGGGCTCCAAAGTAAGGGAATAAGCCATGAAGTATCTAGGCAAAGGGTGCTGGAGGCTGGGGGAATAGGAGGTGCAAAGGCCCAGAGGTGGGATTGGGCTGAGCACAGGCTGCGGAGGCGAGTGTAGAAGGCGAGGGTGGGGAGGAAGCAGGAAGCCAGATCATGGAAGCCTGTAGGCCTTGTGGGCACTTTAGCTTTGACTCTGAGTGAGATGGGAAGACATTGGGGAGTTGGCCAGAGGGGGAACACGATCTGTGCGTGTTTTAATAGCACGACTCTGGCCTGTCAGGTTGGGAGTGGGTTAGAGGCGCAGGGGCTCTTTGTAGAAGCCACATGTAGCTACTGAGCACTTGAAAACGTGACTGGTCCAAACTGAAATGTGCCGTAAGCATAAACCCCACACCAGAGATTAAAGATTTACGTGAAAAAAAAAAAAAAAAAGAATGTAAAAGATCTCAATAACTTTTTATATTAATTCCATGTTGAAATAATCCTATATTGGCTATAGTGGATTAAATAAAATATGTTATAAGAACCAATCTCACCAAATTCTCTCCTACTTTTTAATGTGGCTACAGAATGCGTTAAATTACATATGCTGCTCTCATTCTGTTTCTCTTGAGCAGTGCTGGGCAAGAGAGTGGCCCGAGTAGTGGCAGACAGGAGTTGAAAGGCTGCGAAAGTAATCAGGACATGGAACGATAGAGCCTTGATTGAGGATAGGAGCAGTGGAGCTCAGGAGAAGCGGTCAAATTCAGGATGGCCTTTTTTTTGAATTGTGATAAAAGACACATAACCCTAAATTCACATCTTACCCATTTTGAAGTGTACAGCTCAGTGGCGTGATGTCCATTCCCCTCTTGTGCAACCACCGCCACCGTCCATCCCCAGCACTCTTTCCAACTTGCAGAACTGAAGCACGAACCCCCCTCCCCACCGCCCCTGGGAACCACCGCTCCACTTTCTGCTTCTATGAATCTGACTGCTCTAGGGGCCTCATAGAAGAGGAATCCTGTGGCATTTGTCCTTTTGTGTTTGGCTGATTTTATTAGTGTCATGTCCTCAAGGTTCGACCTCATGGTAGCACGTGTCAGAATTTCCTTCCTTTTGGGGCGCCTGGGTGGCACAGCGGTTAAGCGTCTGCCTTCGGCTCAGGGCGTGATCCTGGCGTTATGGGATCNTGGGATCGAGCCCCACATCAGGCTCCTCTGCTATGAGCCTGCTTCTTCCTCTCCCACTCCCCCTGCTTGTGTTCCCTCTCTCGCTGCCTGTCTCTATCTTTGTCGAATAAATAAATAAAATCTTTAAAAAAAAAAAAAGAATTTCCTTCCTTTTTAAGGCTGAATAATAGCCCATTGTATATTCCATATTTGTTTATCCATTCATCTTCTTTGATTTGAGAGAGCGAGCGAGCATGGGAGCAGGGGCGTGGAGGGTAGAGGGAGAGAGAATCTTTTTTTTTTTTTAATTTAATTTTATTATATTATGTTAATCACCATGCAGTACATCCCCAGATTCCGATGTAAAGTTTGATGCTTCATTAGTTGCGTATAACACCCAGTGCACCATGCAATACGTGCCCTCCTTACTACCCATCACCAGTCTATCCCATTCCCCCACCCCCTCCCCTCTGAAGTCTTCAGTTTGTTTCTCATAGTCCATAGTCTCTCATGTTTCATTCCCCCTTCTGATTACCCCCCTTTTCTTTATCCCTTTCTTCCCCTACCGATCATCCTAGTTCTTATGTTCCATAGATGAGAGAAATCATATGATAATTGTCTTTCTCTGCTTGACTTATTTCACTTAGCATTATCTCCTCCAGTGCCGTCCATGTTGCAGCAAATGTTGAGAATTCGTTCTTTCTGATAGCTGAGTAATATTCCATTGTATATATGGACCACAGCTTCTTAATCCAGTCATCTGTTGAAGGGCATCTCGGCTCCTTCCATGATTTGGCTATTGTGGACAATGCAGCTATGAACATTGGGGTGCATATGGCCCTTCTCTTTACTACGTCTGTATCTTTGGGGTAAACACCCAGTAGTGCAATGGCTGGGTCATAGGGTAGTTCAATTTTTAACTTTTTAAGGGACCTCCACAACTGTTTTCCATAGTGGCTGTACCAACTTGCATTCCCACCAACAATGTAGGAGGGATCCCCTTTCTCCACATCCTCTGAGGGAGAGAGAATCTTAAGTAGGCTCCACATTCAGCGTGGAGCCCAGCGCAGGCCTGGATCTCACAAACGAGATATCATGATCTGAACCAAAATCAAGAGTCTGACGCTTAACCCACTGAGCCACCAGGTGCCGCTGTCATCTTTTGACTGACACTCGGGTTGCTTCTGCCTCTTGGCTATTGTATTATGCTGCTGTGAATGTAGGTGTACAAATATCTCTTCAAGACCCTGCTTCGCCGGAAGCGGAAATCCTGGGAAGAAGTAATGGGTAATTCAGCGTTTATTATTTTGAGGAATTGCCATACCCTCTTCCACAGTGGCTGCACCATTTTACGTTCCCGCCAGCAATGCACAAGGGTCCCAGTTCTTCCCCATCCTTGACAATGCTTGTTGTCTTCCAGGTTTTTTACAATAACCATTCTAATGGGTCTGAAGTGGTATCTCATTGTGGTTTTGATTTGCATTTCCCCAGTGATTAGTGATATTGGGCATCTTTTCGCATCCTATTGGCCATTTGTCCAGCTTCTTTGGAGAAATGTCTATTCAAGTACTTCACCTTTTTTTTTAAGTTGGGTTGTTTGTTGTCAAGTTGTAGAAGTTCTGCAACTATATATTCTGGATATTAACCCATCAGATATATAATTTGCAAATATTTTCTCTCGTTCCATGGATTGTCTTCTCATTTTGATCATTGTGTCCTTTGATGTACAGAAGTTCTACATTTTTTATATAACCTAGTTTATCTATTTTTCTTTTATTTCTTGTGCTTTTAATGTCAGATCCAAGAAATAATTGCCAAGCCAAAGTCATAAAGCTTTTCCTGTATGTTTTGTTCTAAGAGCTTTATAGCCTTAGCTCTTATGTTTATGTCTTTGCTCCATTTTTTTAGTTAATTTTCATGTATGGTGTGAGGTAAGGGTCCAAAGTCATCATTTTGCAGTGAATACCCAGTTCTGAGCACCACTGTTTTCAAAAACTGTCTGTTCCCTACTGAATGGTCTTGGCACTCTTGTCAAAAATCACTTACCACAAATTCGAGGGCTCAGTTCTGGGCTCTCAGTTCAGTTCCGTTGGTCTGTTGTCTCCGTGCCAGTGACCACGTTGTTTTAACTAGTATAGCTTTATAGTAAACTTTTAAATCAACAAATATGAGACCACCACTCCCCCCTCCCCACCAATTTCATCCTCTTTGGCTATTGTTTTCGCTATTTGTGGTCCTGCCCTGAGATTCCATATGGATTTTAATATAGTTTTTTTTTTCCTGAAAAAAAAGTCATTGGGATTTGGACGGGCACGCACTGAATCTGTAGATCACTTCAGGGAGTATTGACATTTTCACAATCTTAAGTCTCCTAATCCATGAACATGAAATGTCTTTCCATTTATTTATGCCTTCTTTAATGTCTTTCAGCAATGTTTTGTAGTCTTGAGTCTGCAAGTCTCCACGTCCTTGTTCAGTTTATCCCTAAGCGCTTCTTTTCCATGCTGTCATAAATGGAATTGTCTTAACTTCCTTCTTGGATTGCTCAGTGTTAGTGTATAGGACATGTTTTGGAAGTGGATCTGAGATCACTGATAGGTTCCATAGGTTAGATACTGGGTCTGGCGAAAGAGAGGGGTTTACAAGGTGACACTAGTGTCATCCATGGTGTCGGCTGTGCAGCTCAGAGTCAAATCACCATTTCACGACATGGGGGGGAGGCAGGGAGAGCAGGGCTGCAGGAGTACAGGTTGGGACGTATGATGTCTGAGGTCACGCATTACGATCACTGAGACCCGGCCACTGGAGATGGCAAACACAGGTCATGGCGGCCTTGACCGGAGTCTCTCCATGGAAAGACAGGAAGAAAATCCTGAGAAGGGGGGCCTTTAATTGGGACAAGGCAGTGGGAGTGTGGTAATTTTTAAATCTTACTGAATTTCCTCATGAAAAGGTCCAGACCAACTTTAACAGAAGCAGGTAGAAGGGTCTCCCACAAACCCCAGACGACAAGTAGATGGGGTCAGACCACCACCTGTAGCCTTACTCTAAACAGCAGCTGTGCTGAGGCAGGAAAGGGAAGAAAAAAGGAGTTCTGACAGTCCCAAGAACCAGCATAAAATACCTCCCCACACCCCCAGGAGAGACTGCTCACTGAACAGAAGCCTCGGCAAGTGACTGAGATACAACCCGTGAGTGACCCGGGGACGTTTCTCAGGCTCCACTTTACAGATCAGCACACAAACCATAATGAGGGACGGAAGATCAGATAATCCGGGGCGGCCCACTCCCCTGAGGATCTGAAACACCCACCACAACCCCCAACAGGAAAGAGCCCTCCCTCCCTGAGGGAAACAACCTGGGACTGAGCAGGGCAGGAACCCGGGGGGTAGAGAGAAGCTTGCGACACTGAGGAGATGAATTGAGACGTCTCGAGGGGAGGGGGCTACACAGAAAGGTACAGCAGAAGACAGGCCCCCAAATGTTCAGTGCAGAAAACTACCCTGACCCACATGTCCCCGACACGTACATCATCCTCCTGAAAGTACAGAGAATTCACGTCATTTAACCCAAGCAACAGAGGATTATGATCACACCCCATATGACGGTATCATGGGGGAAAAACAAACCAAGTAACGTTCCACAGACAGTGAAAGTCCATCAGACGGTATTCCCCCAAGGCAGATGAAAACTGTACCCTAGTAGTTCAAAATGATCTAAAAAGAATTAGAAAAATAATAGAAACTACTAAATAATGGTATAAATAAAATCTTTTAGAAAGCTCAGAAATAAAGTGACCAGTCAACAGAAAAGAGAGTTGATGGGACTCAGGAGGAATATTTTAGAAAAAAGTATCACACAAGGAGAACACAACAATGAATAGACTTGAAGTTAAGGAAGGGATGGGGGTCAGAGGAGGGCCAAACAAGTGAAGAAAGAGAAAGAAATGGTCAGGAGCTGTGATAAAGAAGTCAGACAAAGAAGATCCAACTTATGTTTAAGAGCGTAAAGTATCAACTGATAGAAACTACCAGTCGAGAAAACTTTTCTGAGTGTAAGAAGACTTGACCGTGCACGGTGGAAGGGCATGTCATACGTCTGGGAAAACCAGTCCAGAATAGCCAGTATTGTTACAGAATGCAGTAAAAACTATTTATTTAAAGATTAAAAAAAAAACTTTAGGACAACCAGTCAAAAAGGACCCAAGTCATTTATGAAAGAACAAAATCAGAGCGGGTACAGACTTTTAGATAGCAACATTTTATACAGACTAACATTTTATTTGTTTTTTATTTTTTTAAACAAGCATCAGAGATGCCTTTTAAGATTTATTTTTTTGAGAGAGAGCACACAAGGTGGGGGGAATGGCAGGGGGAGAGAATCTCAAGCAGATGGTGTGCAGAGCCTGATGTAGGGCTCGATCTCATGATCCCGAGATGACCTGAGCCGAAATCAAGAGTCAGACGCTCAACGAACTGCACCACCCAGGCACCCCCAGTGTAACATTTTAAAGACATACAATTTTTAAAAACCACGACCCGGGGCGCCTGGGTGGCACAGCGGTTAAGCGTCTGCTTTCGCTCAGGGCGTGATCCCGGCGTTATGGGATCGAGCCCCACATCAGGCTCTTCTGCTGTGAGCCTGCTTCTTCCTCTCCCACTCCCCCTTCTTGTGTTCCCTCTCTCGCTGGCTGTCTCTATCTCTGTCAAATAAATAAAATCTTTAAAAAAAATAAAATAAAAATAAATAAATAAAAACCACGACCCAAGAATTTTATATGGGCAAAAATTAAGATTCAGGAGTGAAGACCACAGGCAGTAAGCAAAGAACATGTAGGAATCTAAGAAATCTAATGGCTTTATGGGGCACCTGGGTGGCTCAGTCTGTTAAGCATCTTCCTTCAGCTCGGGTCGTGATCCCAGGGTCCTGGCATCGAGCCCTGCATGGGGCTCCCTGCTCAGCAGGGAGTCTGCTTCTCCCTCTCCCTCTGCCCCTCCCCGACCCATGCACACATGCACGCACGCTCTCTCTCTCTCAAATAAATAAATAAAATCTTTTTTTAATAAAAGGCGTGGAAAGTAGAATAAGCTCATCGATTGCCTGCTTACCTGAGAGTGAAAGTGTGTCGCTGTATGATGGCAGGGAAAGCAGGGAGGGGAGAAGAGGCTTACTCGCTAATTTCAGTATTGCCCACAGGAGGGAACCAACGGTCTAGAAAGAAAGGACCAGGGTACTGGATGTTAGATACTAGAACAGGAAGGTATACTTTCTGACAGACTCTGGGACTGGAAACGTGAGTCTCAGCGCCTCTTTTGAGGAGCTTGTATAAAGGTTAGCCGAGAACAGGGGTCACTGTAGTTGAAGTCTACACTACACTGTAACGCGCAGGGTCATAGGTGGACAGCTCCGTGAACACAGCGTGTGAGCGCCCCCCAGTGGAAGCTCCAGGAGGGTTTGTGGAGCCGGTGCCGGCTGGATCCAGCCAGTGGATCCCCTGAGGGGGAGTCGCCTAGAGGAAGGTCCCGGAGGTGGAAGGGTGGGACTTGAGGCCAGAATGGAGGGGCGGGGCCTGGCCCGTGAGGCCGCAGATGCAGGAAGGCTGGCCGATGGCCTTGGCCCTGACGGGCCTCAGATTGCTCCTGTTCACTCGCTCACTCGCTCAGTCAAACGGGGGCGGAGGTTCTGTTGAGCAGGAGGTGAGGCGGGCAGGTGGTTTGGGAGGTTCGCACTGGATGGATGTGTGAGGTGGTGACCTGCAGGCACGGGAGGGACTGGCCCAGGAAAACTCAGGACTCCCAGGGGCCGCGGCCTGTGAGCTCCCCATCTCGCACACGGCTGTCACACGGGACGGTCTCAACGAGGCCACATCCTGGAGTCCGTGCCCATCTCCAGCAGGGAGAGTCTGATTCTCTGAGGTGCTCTGGGGCCTGCAATCCATCTGTGTCCCGGTCCCTTTGGGGAACCTCAGGCGGGAAGCAGAATCTCCGTGTCGGTCTGTACTGGGGTCGTTCCCCACGGATTGAGCAGTGCCATGAAAATTTATCATAGCGGACCCAAAATTCACTTCCGAAGCACCAGCCAGGGACAGAGGGAGGGACTGTGAATAGGACCTAGCTGTTCTCTTTTTTCTTTCTTTCTTTTTTTTTCCTTTTTATTAAAAACAGCATCTCCAGGGTAAAATTGACATGCAATATGCCATATATATTCAGAGTACACTTCGGTAGGTTTAACATGTATTCCCTGTGAAACCATCACCACAGCCAAGAAGAGGCTTCTCTTACAAGGAACACAGAGAGGGTGAGGTCCCGCAGGAAGCCAACAAGCGTGCCCGCCCCTGCCACTTGGGAGGATGGGACCATGGCCAGGGGGTGGAGGGGGTGTTGGGATCAGAGACGACAGGACCCAGACTGGAGCACGACATGCAAAGGGGGCGCTTACTGGCCCACAAGCCAGGAAGTCCTCGTGGTCAGCCACCTGTTGCCAGCGGGGCCTCCACTTTCTGCCAGGAGGGCGTTGTTCCCAGGCCGTGTGTGGTACCAGGATGCTGGCGGCAACTCCCGCGTCCTCCTTGACTCACCCCAGCACTCCCTGCAGAGTCACCCCAGCATTTCCTTGGTGACAACTGGGTGACACAGTACCTCCAACCCCCCCACGCTGAGCCCAGGGTTGGGAAAAGCTAGTTAGTTCAGGGCTATCACCGCGGTTCTCAATGGAGCCCACAAAGTGCCAGGCCAAGAGCAGAGAGAAATGTGCCCCCACATAAAAGTGGGGAGCTAGCTGTTGGCAGACAGGAAGTGGATTCCTGGGAGCCGGTGACGAGTGTCCTCTCAGAGCAGTGTTGTTCCTACTGGTGGGTGTTCAGGAGGGAGCTGAGGGGAGCCGACAGAATGGGCACCAGCTCTGGCCCACCTGACACCCTGACCCCCTGGGCCCAGGGACGAGACAAGCTCCCTGCACAGGCCATCAGCCACAGCGAGCTCACCTGGAAGGCAGGCCACAAGGACAGCCGACGAGCTGGGGTGGGTGTCAGGCATCACCCACACTGGGCCTGAGGGGTCACGGCTGCCACTGCTCCCCTGAGGAGATGTTTTGCCAGGGGAGGGGTTCCAGAAAACCAGGGGAAGAACCCTGAAATCAGGGCTGCCGTGAGACATTTGTCCCTGATTCCTCCCTTCCCTTCTGCCAGCCCCGTATTGCCCCCCACCCCGGCATGTTCCCAGAGCCACTCCAGGGTCCATTTCTCTTGCCCTTCGGCTGGCTGTGCAGTGGGAAGGCAGATCCCTGGGCTTCTACCCTCGGGAGGGGGCTACAGCCCTACTGGGGGCCCCCCCTCACACGAGGCCTTGTTTATGGCTAGCCCATGGCACCCGTGGCGGAGATGGCCTGCAGGCGGGGACCCCGCCTCACACACCCAGTTCTAGTACACCAGACGCCACAGCACCCAGTCCTGAGCCGACATGCGTGTCCAGAGCCAAGAGGTCGTGTGGCCGCTGCGGGGCACACCACACCAGACTAGCAGACCAGAGGAAGACAAACTCGGGGAGCTCTGGGGGCAGCAACCAGCCCTCTGGGAGCCCCTTCTTGGAAGGGCCCTTGAGGGCACAGTGGACAGGTGGCCTGAGGGAGAGGGGACAGGAGAGTGTTCCTTGCCTGGCTCGGCAGTCATCACGGGCTCCCGCAGGACAGATTGCCTCAGGACTCTGTTGCTCTGTAAAGGGCAGGTCAGGCCATCAGGTCGGCCTGCCGCTCCTCCACTTCATGGCTCGGCGCTTGGTCTCTGTGGGGCCCGCCGCTCTTTCCCGACAGTCCCGCCCCGACCTGATCGCCGGGGCTGGGGGCCACATGCTCAGACAGCGGACTGGCCGCACATCAGAGACCCTGGCCTGGGCAGCTCACTCACTGGATGCTTTCCGTCCTGTGTTGTGTTTTTCAGCGCTCCGCAGTCCCTCCAGAGGCGTCCGATCAGCCTGCCAGTCCCGGCACACCCCTCTGCCAGAGCTCCAGTGCGCAGGAGGCGCCGACCGCATCCCAGGGGCTGCTTAAACTCTTCCAGGGAAACTCGCCCATGGAGGACCTGGGGGCCAAGGGGGTAAGGCCAGGGCATGGACTCCAGCAGCCCTGGAGAAGGCCTCGCGCCTGCACGCCACTTCATGTCCTCGGGCCCCCGAAGGGCACTGTCCAGGGGCACCCTGCCTGACCCGGGGGCGGGGCCGGTCACCCCAGACTCTAGGTCTCCGCACGGAGGCTCATTTCGCTGCCGCCCGGGGTGGTGCCGCGGCCGCCTGGCCTGGGCCCTGGTAGCCGTGCACTGTAGATGGAGGCGGGCCCAGCGCACACGCCCAGGCCCTGCTTGCTTCTCCCCCAGGCCAAGGAGAAGATGAAAGAGGAGTCGTGGAACATTCACTTCTTCGAGTACGGGCGAGGCGTGTGCATGTACCGCACGGCCAGAACGCGGGAGCTGGTGTTGAAGGGCATCCCCGAAAGCCTCCGCGGGGAGCTGTGGCTCCTGTTCTCTGGTGAGCGGCCCCGGCTTCAGCCCAGCCCCCCTGCACCGCTGTGTGAGAGCCCCGCCGACCCCAGACCTCCCGAGCCAGCCAGGCAGGAGCTGCCAGAACGGGGCTCTCAGCTGTGAGGGGCCTGAGCCAGGGATGCCATCCTGGGGTGCAGACAGCAAGGGCGGGGCTCTGTCCTCAGATGGTGCCATCTCTCACTTGCAGTGGGGGGCAAGCACCGGGTCTCCTTTCCTTGGGACAGACTCTGCCAGCACACACACCCTTGGCCACTTGGACAGTTTCACGAGAAGACCATTCAGACTGTGGTGGGGCGACCCCTCCCAGAAGCAGTCACCAAGGAGCCTTTGCCTCCTGCCTCCTAACTGCCCCCAGAGTTCCACTTCTCTTCTGTGGTGCATGGCATCCCCATCCTGCCCTGTCCCTGCCCCCACAGTCGCAGCAGGAGGGGAGGAGGGGAGAGACAGCTGCCAGCTGTGTCTCTGCAGGGGCCTGGAATGAGATGGTGACTCACCCTGGCTACTATGCTGAGCTGGTGGAGAAGTCCACGGGCAAGTACAGCCTGGCCACGGAGGAGATCGAGCGAGACCTCCACCGCTCCATGCCCGAGCACCCCGCCTTCCAGAACGAGCTGGGCATCGCGGCCCTCCGGCGGGTGCTGACTGCCTACGCTTTCCGAAACCCTACCATCGGCTACTGTCAGGTAAAGGGGGCGAGGCGGGCCCAGAGGCCGCACGAGTGACTGTGCCTCGTGCCCCCCGGAAAGCCTGGCCACCGAGAGGGGTGTAACCAGAGACCCTGTCATTGCTCACCTCAGCCCACGGCATGGATTGCCTTCTGCGTGCCCCAGTCTTGGTCCTGGAGCCCTGGATGGCTCAGCATGTGCAAACGTCTCCCCTGCTAATCCCCATCCTGCCCTCCGTCTCTGTGGGTTTGGCGCCTTCAGTATCTCCTAGAAATGGAGCCACACAGGGTTCGCCCTTTCGTGACCAGCTTACTGCATAGCGCAACGTCCTCAGGGCTCATCCCCATTGGGTCCTGTGTCAGAACCGTACCCCACTCCACATGTATGCCACGCTCGGTCTGACCGCACGTCTGCCACTGGGCGCTGGCCTGGCCTGGCCTTCAGGCCTCCGTGAACAGCACCACCCTGAGCGGTTCCCATCCCGTCCCTGCTTTCGTTTCTGTTGCATCCATACCCAGAAGTGACATTGCGGGACCGTATAGTGATTCGACCTTTAATTTTTTTTTTTAATTTGGGAATCACCATAGTGCTTTCCACTGTGGCAGCACCATTTCACGGCCCCCCAGCAGTGCACGAGGGGTCCACCTGCCCCAAATCCTCGCCACGCTGGCTTTCTGGTCTTTGGACAGTAGCCACCCTAGTGGCCTGACGTGGCATCTCACTGTGGTTTCCAGTTCCACTTGGCGGCAGCATCTGATTTCCCGTCTGGGGGGCGTTTTCCCGGCCCAGCCCAACGGAGTTCTCCTTCCCCAAGGCTGCGTCCGGCTTTCCAAGAAGGAAGGCGCCCCCTCAGAGGTCCCTTTCCATTTGGCCATGTACTACGTGACCTGTTACCCGTGCAGGGAGAGTCCGTGTGCTGGCTTTAGAGAATTTATAAGAGAAGCTCCACCATCAAAGTGTTTTCTTATTGGCCTTGCTACCGGCTCAGGCTGTGCGCACCCCCCCCACCCGCCCGTTCTACCTCAGCCGTGTAGCTGTCGCACGGGGCTCACTTACACACCCGCCTGGCCCGTGTCACACCTCCAACACCAGAAACCACTCTGAAGAAGTGCCACACGCTCGCACCCTCCCTCTCCGCTTTCCGAGTCCCCACTGGCCCGGTGGGAGGAATCTGGCTGATGGTTTCCATCAAATTGGTTTCCTGCAAATGGCCTTTGGGCAGATTGCCTGGAGTTGGGTGGGACAGTTTGTCGGATTTGCTTGCAGAGTGAGACCATGCAGGCCCCTTGGGGGAGGGGGCAGCTTCACTTGGAGGGCCAGCTCCCAGAGCCTCCCCTTTGCCATCTCTGTGCCCACAGGCCATGAACATCGTCACCTCCGTGCTTCTGCTCTACGGCAGCGAGGAGGAGGCCTTCTGGCTGCTGGTGGCCCTCTGCGAGCGCATGCTGCCTGACTATTACAACACCAGGGTGGTGGGTGAGTGCCGGAGGCCCCACGGCTCGGGGGAGCGGGCCTCCCTGGGCCAGCCTCCACACCGAGCACATTGCACAGGCGAGCTCTCGAAGGCCTGACAGACGTGCAGCAGGCTGCAGACACTCGCGGCTCCCATTCCCCAGACGAGGCTGAGAAATCCCCACACAGCTAGAAGGTGGAGACCAAACACAGGCCGTCTTGCCCAGACTTCATGCAGCTCCCGGCACTTGCTGGCAGGGAGAGAAGATATTCCACATTCAGTGGTTTTCAGAAGTCAGCCTGGGGCCTCCGTTCTGACCCATCTAACTCTGCACGAGGCTTTTTATTGTGCAAGATTTCCAACATCGCAGCCAGAGCGGGTAGTACAGCCCCGCGTACCTATCACCAGCCTCACCAACTGCGGACGACAGCCCGTAGAGTCTGGGCGATTAAGGGCAGATGCACTGGGAAATGTATTTAATTACATACATAACGGAGTCTGCTATTCTAAGATGTCCTTCCCCTGCCATTTGGTTTTGGGAAACCCCTCCTCGGGTCCTTTATAATCACACATCTGTTCACAAGCTTCAGGGCAGGACACATAGCCCCCAGCTAAGGTCCTGCTTACTTCTGACACTTCTAGAAGGGAGAGATTTGTATATTCCCAAAAGCAAATCCAAGCACAGTGGGAGCAATCATTCTCACACAGTAGGTTGGACACCATAGAAGGGAAACCCGCACACTGTTTCTGTCTCTTGTTCCCTCCAGCCCATCCCTCCAGCCTTGCATGTGAGCAGAGCTGGCCGGGGATCAGGTGGGCTCCCTGTACCCACCTGGGGGCTTGAGCCAGCGGCGTGGGCTTAGCGTTCAGACTCCTTCATCCTCTCCCTAGGGGCTCTGGTGGACCAAGGCATCTTTGAAGAGCTCACGAGAGACTTCCTGCCCCAGCTCTCTGAGAAGATGCAGGACCTGGGGGTGATCTCCAGCATCTCTCTCTCCTGGTTCCTGACCCTCTTCCTCAGCGTCATGCCCTTCGAGAGCGCTGTGGTCATCGTTGACTGCTTCTTCTACGAGGGCATCAAGGTGATCCTGCAGGTGGCCTTGGCCATCCTGGATGCCAACATGGAGCAGCTGCTGGGCTGCAGCGACGAGGGCGAGGCCATGACCGTCCTGGGCAGGTGACCGAGCCAGCCTCCCTCCTCCTGCCGGGCTGCTGGCCGGCACCACCATGGATGGCAGAGCCCGGCCCCTCACCAGCCCTGGGCACTCCTCGCTCAGCGTGCACTGATATGCCCACTGAGCACTCTCCGGGGTAGGGGGGCAGAAGAGAGCCTCCTTTCTGGTGGGAACGTGCCGACTAAACAGCTCTGGGTCGTGCTAGCCCTGGGAGCAGATAATGGGCTATAACACCCGAGGAGGAGGCAGGGGGGCGGACAGAAGGCAGCTGAAACAGCATGGCCTCCAGCTGCTAGTGGATGCTGGGTATCTGCTCTTCTCTCAGAGCAGTCCTGACACTGCTTTCCCCAGCTCAGCGACATCCTTCCCCCTCACCGTCACCTAGAAGGAGGGGCCCATGCCAGGTTTGCTCGGGCAGCTGAATGGGCTGATAAGTGCCTGTCTTCCTGGATGCCACCTGCCCCCTCAGTCCCCACATCCCACTGTCGCGGACTCTCTGGGATCCAGCCCCGACCCCTGACCTCCGACCCCTACCACCGTACCACCTGTGCCGGCCCACAGTCCCCCTGCCCTGGGCCCTGAGCCTGCTTCGTCACCGTTTTCCCAGCTCCGGCCCCGGCCAGCAGCATCCCACAGAACTCATTCTCCTCAGAATCTGACCCTGGGACCTTCAGTGCCACTAGTGGTTCTCTGGAGAGAGGAGCCGAGCCCCCCACATCCAGGACCCCGCCCCCCCCCCGGGCCTCACACTGGCGCAGGCCCTGAGCTCTGTAGGGTCCTGCTGTCCGGGTGTGCGTACTCGCCCAGCCTGGAACACTCCCAGCCACCCCAGACTGCTAGGGATGCTGCTGGCCGCCTGCTGAGCCAGCCCGGGACCATGTCATCCCTCCCACTGGGACAGACCTTTCTCTTGGTGTGGTAGGGTCTGGGCTTAAAAAGGGTCCTGACCCAAGGGACCCCCAGAGGACAGCCTGCCTTCCCAGAGTGAGTGCTCAGGCCTCATGAGGGGTGAGGCCTGTCCTCTGCCTCCAGGAGGATCCCCGATTTGCCAGGACACCCTCAAGGCCATGCCTCTGCCCCGCCCCCAACCCCGCAGAGTCAGGGACTCCTCTCCCGCCCTCCTGGAGGATGCCCCGTCCTCAGCACACTCGCTTATTGATTGGGAGTTGAGCAAATTAGGCCTCTCCACACCTCTTGGTAGGTAAGAGATCCCCATTGCCTGTGGGTAGTCCAGCCTTCTGTCCTTCAATCCCCGCAGATACCTGGATAATGTGGTCAACAAACAGAGTGTTTCCCCTCCTATCCCACACCTCCATGCCCTGCTGACTAGTGGAGATGACCCGCCCGCGGAAGTGGACATCTTTGACCTCCTGAAGGTGTCCTATGAGGTCAGCGGGCCTGCCCCGTCTGGGCATGTGGGTGTGGGCGACCGTGGCCCTGGGCAGTTCTCAGCTCTGTGGTTTGGCCTTATCTCACTGAATCCCCTCTGGCCGGTAGAAATTCAGCAGCCTGAGGGCCGAGGACATTGAACAGATGCGGTTTAAACAGAGGCTGAAGGTGATCCAGTCCTTGGAGGACACGGCCAAGCGCAGCGTGGTACGGACGGGGCTGGGCTCCAATGGGCACAGGTTGCTGAGGGGGGCAGAGGGCAGGGGCCGTGACCCGAGCAGGCTGCTTCTGCCCACGGGCTGGGTGCAGAGCCCCTAGTGTTGCCTGATGTGGGACTGGAATCTGGGAGTGAAGGTGCAAATTTGAGGAAGTGGGAGGCGCCTGGTCACTGCGGAAAAACTCCTCTGACACCCCAGGGCCTAAAGGCCAGCATCATCCTACTGTGGGCTGAGTCCTCCAGCCTGGCTTCACCCCTCCCCGTGGGTAGTGACCCTCAGCCACCCTCCACCCACCCAGCCCACTGTGCCTCTACAAGCCTTTGTCCTCCCCAACTCTGGAGAAAGAATTTATGGGGAAGTTCTAGGACGCTTTCTAGAGGGCCAGTGCCAGAGTCTTTCCAAGGATCCAGACAGCAGTTGCTACATGACTGCCTCTCCCCCTGTGTCCCTGACTGGGTGTTCAGGACAGAAAGCACCGCCCCCCCCCAGCACACACCAAGAAGGAACTTGGAGAGTGTGGACTGAGTGGTGGGATGGGTAACCAGAGATAAGCGTGTAGTGCACAGCTCCTTCCCTGAATGGTCCACACCTCCATCCATGAATGGACTGCCGCCGTAGGCTTGGCCAGCTGGCAACATCACAACTGTGGTTTGTGTTAGCCGCCGTCCACATGGGGATTCTCTCAGAGACCTGGAACTTGAGAATCCATCCTGTTTCTCTTTCCTTCTAGGTGCGAGCTATACCTGGGGACATTGGTTTCTCAATTGAAGAGCTGGAGGACCTTTACATGGTGTTTAAGGTAACAGCCAAGAGCAAGGGCAAGCCCGGTACCCCATCGTGGTCCCCTAAGTGCGTCCTCAGTCCGGCAACGTCCTGCCAGAGGAGAAATCGATCTTTTTTAAAGATTTTATTTGTTCGAGAGAGAGAGGAGAGAGCACGAACAGGGAGGCGATGTAGAAGACCGCTTCCCAAGAGCAGGGAGCCCGATGCAGGCTTGATATCAGGACCCTGGGATTATGACCTGAGCTGAAGGTAGATGCTTAACCGACTGAGCCACCCAGTTGCCTCAAGAAATCAATTTAAAAGCATCCTCAGGGGGCACCTGGGTGGCTCAGTTGTTAAGCGTCTGCCTTCGGCTCAGGGCGTGATCCCACCGGTATGGGATCGAGCCCCACGTCAGGCTCCTCTGCTGTGAGCCTGCTTCTTCCTCTCCCTCTCCCCCTGCTTGTGTTCCCTCTCTCGCTGGCTGTCTCTCTGTCGAATAAATAAATAAATAAAATCTTTTTAAAAAAATAAATAAAAAAAAATAAAGCATCCTCAGATGTAGTTACCCCAAACTTCCTATGGTAGAATTTATTCCTTCATGGAATTTAGGCAGGACACTTTCTTAAGTGGCAGAAAATTCACTCAAGTCAGCTTACACAGGAGGGAATGCATTGGTTCATGTTACTGGAAAGTCTAGGAATTCACACCTTCAGGCATGGCTGGATCCAGGTGCTTAAACATGCTGTCAAGCTCCCCTACCTTGCATGTCCTCCTAGAGAATGGCAGGACTATTGTCCACAGCTCCAGGGTCACCCTGTTCTCTCAGGAGAAAGAGCGTTTTCTTTCCAAGGGGTTTTAACAGAAAGTCCAGGGTTAACTGTTGGACTAGCCCAGGTTAGGTGCTGCGGCTACAGGAGGGTGTTTATTATCGAGCCAAATGTAGAACATGTGCCCGTCCCACGGGCTGAGGATGGGACAGCAGGGGCTGTCCCCAAAAATTTCAAGTGCTGTTAACAGAAGAAGGGGAACAGGTGTGAAGAACAGGCAGAAACAGCTGAGTCCAGACCACCTGTTGTCAGTTCCCATCAGCCTCTGGTTTGGCACCCAGACCTGAGCCTAATGGTCAGCACGGTCCAGTCAGTGCGACCTCTCACCTACTGTGGCCTGCTGTGGCCGGCAGCCTTAGGCTGTGTCTCCGCTCCTGCGTCTGTCGGCAAGAGGCTGATGTTGTGGGAGATTCTGTGAGATGCTGCGTCGGGCCCAGCACTCCCCGCCCCAGGACTCTGCAGACTTGGACAGAGGAGGAGGGAAGACACACTGAGCGGCCTGGCGGTCCTAAGCGCCCAGGCGCTGGGAGGCCCGGCTGTCTCACTAGGCTGTGCCCCTGCAGGCCAAGCACCTGGCAAGTCAGTACTGGGGTGGCAGCCGCCCCACAGCTGTGCGTCGGGACCCCAGCCTGCCCTATCTGGAGCAGTACCGCATTGACGCAGGCCAGTTCCGGGAGCTTTTCGCCAGCCTGACCCCCTGGGCCTGCGGCGCCCACACGCCTGTCTTGGCGGGGCGCATGTTCCGGCTCCTGGACGAGAACAAGGACTCTCTGATCAACTTCAAGGAGTTTGTGACAGGGATGAGTGAGTAGCCCCAGGGCCCTTCCTGGAGAAGCCTCCAGATGCCAGCCCAGCCTGTCATCCCATTGCAGCAGCACCCCTGAGACAGAAAGGGCAGTCTTCCCACTGGGAACATGTGGGGATCCAGTGGGGTCCTCCCCTCCACTTCCCCTCCCTCAGGCCAGGGCTGCTCGGGGTGGGTCTGCCGACCCCGAGAAGGGCAAAGGTGTTCAGGGGCACATGGGAGGCCTGGGGCTCACCCCACAGACCCCTCCAGGAGAGTCAGGCTGTGAGGAGGGACACACCAGAACTCACTGGAAGGGGAGCGGCTCCAGTGCGGACTGGCGGGGGGTGTTGGTGCCCTCTTGCCGGCAGGCCTGCTCACTGGCCTCCCTCCACAGGTGGGATGTACCATGGAGACCTGACAGAGAAGCTCAAGGCACTCTATAAGCTGCATCTGCCCCCAGGTGAGAACTCCCCCCTGCTCACCAGCAAGGGCCTCTCGGGTGTGGAGTTGGGGCTGCAGCATCCCAAGGCCTCTGTGAGGTGCTGAGCCTCGGGCAGCCTGGGGGCTCCACATCCTGACAGAAGGAGGTGGCTGGAGCCCTGGGGCAGGGGCATAACCTGAGACGGAGTGTCTCCGAGGACTGAGCCTGGCCGAGGGGGACCCAGGTGGAGCACAGGGCAGCTCCCCTGGGGAGAGGGTCAGCCTGGGGGTGCTGCCTTGTTGTCCAGCCCTGTTGTACAGCCATGAGCAGGGGCTGCTCTCCCTCGGCTTCTCTACTCTGCGCCTGAGCCTCCGGGGGACACCGACAGGCCACAGGGTGGGGAGAAGGGTGACTGGCAGCTGGTCCTAAGACAGGCCAGATCCTGTCGTCTGTGGGTTCCCGCTATGTGGGCCCCACTCACCCTGCCCAGCATGGAGAGTTCTCCAAGAAGAGGTTCCCTGGTTTTCACAGGGGGGAAACTGAGACTCAGGCTGGTGAGAATTCTAGCCGGGGGCGCTCTGCTCTGGGGTGGAGCCGCCCTGGGTCCCTGCTGTTGTTCTCGAACTGCCCCAGGGAGTCTGTGGCTGTGGCCAGCGGGCGGAATGGTTTTTAGAACACCAGTGCTGTGTCCACCCCAGAGGCTGTCACTTCACTGGCCTGGAATGCAGTTTTAAAGCTCCCCGGGGGTCGTTCTGTGCGGCCAGAGCTGGAAGACCCAGCCTTGACACAGGTGTTCTCACCTGTGGCTGGTTTTTCCCTGTAATTCAGCACGGAACATTGGCCTCAGGGAAGGTCGGTGCCAGCCACTTCTGACTGTGCAGAGGGAAAGGCCTGGGTTGGGCAGATGCCACCGGGCCGGGATCCTCCGGGTGAGGGCACGTGAGGCAACCTTCACCAACTCCCGAGCCACGTGTGTCTGCCCTGCTCCATCCAGGGCTCCCGCAGCCCACACCCTGCCACCCCCCCAAGTGCCACCTGTTCAACCCGTCATCACATCCCCATCCACACGGAGGAGAAAACAAACCCCCACAGAACCACATGGATCCGAAACCCTGGGAACGACTTCATCACAAAGAACGTACCAACGTGGAACGATGTCCACCACACATGAAGCGAGAAGAGCAAATCGCTTGTGCGTGGCTGGTCCCTGTGCGGCTGTCCGCAGGGGCCTAGCCCCCGCAAGATCCCCTGCGCCCCCCCAGCGGGGCGGGCGGGAGGCTGGACGTCCACTGGACCCCCAGCTGCCCTGACCAGGTGTTTAGATGGGCTGCGTGTGACATTCTCAAACACAGCGTGAAAGTCAAGGAAGGAACAATAGCTGGGATCCGCGGTCATCATTACCACTCTGACCCCACACTGTGTCATGGGCCCTGGCAGCGGTGGGGCATGCCACACGGGGACCCGAGCCTCGGTGAGTCCCACTGTGTTCTCCTGCCCTCACTCACCTTTCTCTCTGAGCACAGCGCTGAGCCCGGAGGAGGCCGAGTCAGCCCTGGAAGCGACCCACTACTTCACCGAGGACAGCTCCTCAGAAGGTGAGTGCCACTGGCCCCTGTGCTTTGGCCTCCGGCCTTGCCACGGGGCAGTCGTGCTGTGGGGCCCACAGCGGTAGGCTTGGGGAGTGTGCTGTGTTGGGGAGCTGGGGGTGACGGCAACGGCCTCTCTCTGGGAGGGCCCCCCGGGGTGTTCTCACTCCTGTTTCTCTTGTCTCTGCCTTCCTGGACCTTGGCCTCTCTCTTCCTCTCTCCACTTCTCCGCTCTCCCTTCCAGCATCTCCTCTGGCCTCAGATCTGGACCTTTTCCTGCCCTGGGAGGCTCAAGGTCAGTCCCTGGGGGTCAGGGGCACCTGCTTTGTGCTGGGCTGCATCTGCCTGAGACCCCACCCCCACCCTGCGCTGGGTCCCAGGGACGCCTCCTGTGTGCATGAGTCCCAAGGAGGACCCAGGACCAAGCCGCAGATTCCTAGGGAGGAGAGGGGCAGCCTCTGTGCTCATTGAGGGGGTAGTAAATGAGGACGCGTGGCATGGCACCAGGGCCTCAGCTCCCCGGCCGCACGCAGACAGTATTCCGTCGTCACATTCCTGGGAAAAAGTTCAGACGCCGTCATTTTAACAGTGTAAATGGACGAGCGGAGGTGCGGTGGGCGGTGGATGCTCTCCCTGGAAGACGTTCTCATGGCCTACACAACTCTAACGTGAAGGAAGGATACATTTGTTGAGTGCCTTTTTGAAATCGTTTCTTGCTACATGTAAAGCCTTTCGGGGGCATCCGACCCAGGGTGATGGGCATTCCGGGTCTGGGGTTACCTGACCAAAACCCCAGCATGTAAGTTCTCGTGGCGGACCATACCCGAAAGAGAAATTAAACACAGTGTGTATCAAGATACCCAAGGCAGTCGTGCTGGTGGGGTCAGAAGGCCTAATTTGAACTTGATAGGAAGCCTGAGGACCTTGATTTCAGGTACACAAACCAGAGAAGCAGGTGGTCTTCTGTTACACTGAGTCTGGGAGAATCTCAGGCACTTCCAGCTTTCCCAGGGCTTGCAGTTGTACAGAGCCCTGTCCTCAGACCCCACACAGCCCCAGGCAGCGGGTCTCCACTCGGCAGTGAGAAGCCTGAGCCCCAAGAGGCCCCCCGCCACCAACAGCACTGGGAGGCTCCCACCCACCACGGGTCCCCCAGTGGCCTTGCCGCCCACGGGTCCGGGAGAACTGGGCCGCCTGCTGCTCCCCACGTTCATGGGCCCCACAGGGGATGGCATGGGCCAACTCCAGCAAATGTGTCACTTGAAGAAATACAGTGCCCAGCCCAGAATTCCTGTACATAAAATTCCTCATCAGTCAGTGTCATGGTTGGCGGAAGGTTGAATTGATAATCAGGACTGCCCTCAGTTTGACCCTTTCCAACAGTCACTACAGAAATTCGTGCTCGGGCTTTTTCTCCATAACGCGCATCACTGCTCACTTCAACACCGCAGGCTGAGGCTTGTAGTCCTTTGGCAGAGAGGAAGGCGGGGCTGGTGGCGCTTTGGTTCCCTGTAAGCAGGTAAAGAACGCGAGCGGGCCCTGGGCTTCCGCTGCTGCTGGAGATCGGACCCGGCTGCTCGCAGGCCTCCGTGGTTTGCGGTCGTAATGCAAGAGTGTTCTCTGTGTGCTTTCTCTTTTCCGGTTGTCCAGAAGCACTGAGGCAGGAAGAGCAAGAGGGAGGTGGAAATGAAGACGTCCAGGAAAAAAGAGGAGGTACAGGCAGGCCCGTGTGCGCTGGTGCTGACGCAGATCCCAGGGGCGGTGAGGTCTGGGCCGACCTCCCTCCCTCCCCCCCACCCAGGGAAGTCAGCTGCCCCAGGAAGCCACTCTCATCAACCCCAGGCCTGAATCCCTTGTAGCTGTAATACCACTGCCCCCAACCCTGTCGCCAGCTCCTTCTGGGGCACCTGCTTTCTGCCAGGACCCCTCTAGGTGTCCAGCCTCTCTCCCTCTCCTGCCAGCCTCTCTCCAGCCTCCACGTCCCTCCTTCACTGTCTTGGGGGAGACAGGTTGGGGCCCTTTTTATCAGCTCAGGCCTTACTTCAGCATAATAACTCAGGGGAGACATCCGGGTGTTCTGGAGTGTTCTTCCCACTGCCACCTCTCCAAATACTGGGGTGTTTTGTAAAAGGGCCCCGGTAACCCCATGCCAGACAACACCAAAACCCGCTCACTGCCTGCTACCGGCCCGCAGCTCTTTCTCCCATTTGACAGATTTTTTTCTCCCAACTCACAGAGGAGAAGGGGACCAGCCCTCCCGACTATCGGCACTACCTTCGCATGTGGGCCAAAGAGAAAGAGGTTCAGAAGGAGACGATTAAGGATCTTCCCAAAATGAACCAGGTAGGCCCATTCCGAGCCCACAACAGACACTTCCAAGGCTGGGGTCCCCCCACCCAGCGGCTCCCCACCCTCCCTCCCAGCATCCCCTGGAGGGCAGAAATTCTCCTGCCTACCTCCTGCACCTGCCAGTCAGACAGCAGTCAGGGAGATTCTAGAAGGACAGGAGGCCAGTTGCTTTGGGGCCTTCTCCTGGGTGGTGTCTCCTGGTGATGACTCGTTCACATTCATCCATGTCTATCCACCAGAGACGCAGTAGGGAAGGTTAGCCTCTGACACAGACTCACACAACCCCCTTTACAAGACAGCCTCACAGTTTCCTGTTCCTCCCAGGCCCCCCCAGGTGCCGTGCCCATGCAGGCCTGCTCCACCCACGGCCCCTTGCTCAGTTGCTGGCCTCTGGGTCAGGAGCCCGGCGTCTTGCCGAGGGTTTCAGAGCAGGGCCGCAGTCTGACCGCGGCCCTGCTCTGGCCAGAGGGGCACCCTGCAGTCTGGGCACTGTCTCCTATGCATCCTGAAGAATAGGGTCACCGTGGAGTGAGGCAGGAGGCCTGAGCGTGCGGAGTCAGACCTCCCCATCCCCTCAACAGACCCAGACTGAGCTTGCTTGTCCTCTCTCTCCATCCTGGTCAAAGATAGAACACACGGAAGAAGGCCTTGTAGCCACTGGGCCTGGAAAGTCAATGGGAGAACTGGGTCTGGGTCTGGCTCTGCCAACAGTGTGGCTGTAGGCAGGGAGGGGCTCCCAGTCATGGTCTGTGCTGAGAGAAAGGCAGCTGGAAGAGAAAGCTGTTCGAAGGCTGTGTGATACTGGTCAAGTCACTCCCCCTCTCTGCGCCACCACGTCCCAGTCCGTGAAATGGGCACGACAAAGCACAGGGCTGGAGAGCACGAACAAGACAAGGCAGCATTGGCAGTCTGGCTGACCCCAGGCCAGTCTGACCCATCTTTCCCCGTCTCCCTGACCCTTTCTCTGTGTCTCCCCTGCAAAGGAACAGTTCATCGAGCTGTGCAAGACGTTGTACAACATGTTCAGCGAGGACCCCATGGAGCAGGACTTGTACCACGCCATCGCCACGGTGGCAAGCCTACTGCTCCGCATCGGCGAGGTGGGGAAGAAGTTTTCTGCCCAGCCTGGCAGGAAGCCCAGGGATGGCGCCCCTGAGGAGGGCGAGCCGCCAGCCCCCGACCCCGTGCAGGACCCAGCCCCGGAGCTTCAGCCTCCAGCTGCGGGTGACCCCCAGGCCAAAGCCGGGGGAGACACCCACCTCGGGAAAGCTCCACAGGAGAGCCAGGTGGTGGGTGACGGGGGCGGTGGCGAGGGCCGGGGCTCCCCGTCCCAGCTGCTGTCCGATGATGAAACCAAAGACGACATGTCCATGTCCTCCTACTCGGTGGTCAGCACAGGCTCCCTGCAGTGCGAGGACTTGGCTGACGACACGGTGCTGGTGGGCGCGGAGGCCCGCAGCCCTCCGGCCCCCACCCGCTGCGGGGGCACCGTCGACACAGACTGGTGCATCTCCTTCGAGCAGATCTTGGCGTCTATCCTGACAGAGTCTGTTCTAGTGAACTTCTTTGAGAAGAGAGTGGACATTGGACTCAAGATCAAGGACCAAAAGAAGGTGGAGAGACAGTTCAGCACGTCCAGTGACTTCGAACAGTCTGGAGTTTCAGGCTGATGGGGACCTGGCCCATCTCTCCTCCCCGCCCCTCCCCCCTCCTGTTCTGTTTTCTCCCTCAGGATGCACCCCTCCTGTTCTCCCCACATGCAGTGAGTTGTAAATGGAAAAAAGGCTGAACAGCCACAGTTGGGCCCAGACAGAGGCTCCCAGCCCCCTCTTCCTGCCTGCCTGGTGGGACCCACCTTGGTCCCTGTGTCGTGTCGGAGGCTGTCCGTCCTGGCCTGCTTGCTCAATGCCTCTGTGCCCCATTCTGTAGCCAGGCCACACAGCACCTTCCACTCCTGGGTAGGGGGTCCTGCAGCTCAGTACTCTGGGGGGCTTTCCTGCTATTTGGCACCGGGCAGGGGATCCCGTGCCCGTTGGGCATCAAGCTGGTGGGAACTTCAAGGCGCTCTCTAGGAGCTCTTGAGCCTGAGCCCCTGGCTGAGGGACAGGGGCAGAAAGTGTCCAGTGCACAGGGGCGGATGCCGTGCGGGCGTTACTCTAAATGCTCCTCAGCTCGTCAGCCTCACCATTAACCTTAAAAGCACATCCCTCAGGTCCTGATAGATTTCCTTGTATTCATTTCAGTTGGCTGAAAATCACACTGTGCTCAATGCCTTAATAAACCCCCGAAAGAACTCAATACCAAACCGTGTACAGAGCCTTAATGTGGCTCCAGCTACTGCTTGGGCTTCTGGCTTCTTCCCAGGCAGGTGGGGGCCCAGGCCATGTTCCAGAGGTTCTGGGCACTTAGACCCCCACAGGGGTGGGGCTTCAAGGCCCCCAGGGAGAATGGGAACACAGGAGATGCTGATGCAGGCGGAGTAGGGCTTGAGCTGACCTCTGCCAACCGGGGGAGTCCCGAGGTTCACAGGTAAAAACAGCCTGGTCCAGTGGGTGCAGGTGCGGGCCTGGGCATGGGCATGGGCTGCAGCAAGCTCTCGGGTTCAGTAAGTTGTTGTGGGGCCACAGGTGATAGACGGAGTCATGAGCACCTGCCAGCTTTGCAGCAAGAGCTGATCATTAGTGTCTAGCGGTCGCCCCTCTCCCCACCCCCACCACATGGGGCAGCTCTTCCACTGAAAGATCCATCGGAGGGGTGTCGGGGTGGCTCAGTCGGTTCAGCGTCTGCCTTCGGCTCAGGTCATGATCTCAGGGTCCTGATATTGAGCCCCACGTTGGTCTCCCTGCTCGGCGGGGAGCCTGCTTCTCCCTCTGCCTGCAGCTCCCCTTGCTCTCTCTCTCTGACAAATAAATACATAAAATCTTAAAAAAAAAAAAAAAAAAAACCTGGGGCAGGGGGTTTTTTCCTCTTTTTTTTTTTTTTTTTTAAGTAGCCTCCCTGCCCAGCCTGGAGCCCAGTGTGGGGCTTGAACTCACAACCCTGAGATCAAAAACCTAGCTGAGATCAAGAGTCAGATGCTTAACCAAGTGAGCCACCCAGAGTCCCCGGTTTTGGTTTTTGTTTTTGTTTTCATTTAATAGCTTTATTGAGGCATAAATTACATGTCATTAAAATTCACTCATTTTGATGAGTTATAATTTGAGGTTTTGAGTAAATTTAGAGTGTGACTGTCACCACAATGCAATTTTAGAATACTTCCATCACCTGAGAAAGACCCTCGTACCCATGTGCAGCCAATCCCCGTTCCCACCCCCAGCCCCAAGCAATCGCTAACCTACTTTCTATCTATAGATTTTATGGCTGGTTTTTTAAATAACAGTCTCCATGATTTTACCTTGTTCACAACTGCCGGGTCCCATCTCAATAAATGCAGCAAAACAACATCAAGGAAACTGAGTAACTGTTTGCTTTCTTAACAACAACAAAAAATGTCATTAATGTAATTTCCTTTCTAGTCATTACACAGACTACATGCTTTGCCATAAAGTAATTTCAAAGAGTTCATACCAGAAAGACCATATTCTTGGCCATAACAAAATAAAGATATACATAAAAATCCCACAAAGTTGGCACTTTTAAGTCTAAATTGTAATCAGATTTAAATAATTTGAAATTTGGGTGTTTTATATATCAAGTAGAAGTCTAAATGTGAGAATATGCCAAAGAAATTAAACAGAAGAATATAAAACAGGAATCTAGCCTTTGACTTGATAAAAGAATATACAAAAATGTACAATAGTACTTTCATCTATTAATCATTCAACTTGCGGTGACATTCAGACTAACCACTAACACTAAAAAATAAATGGATAATACAAGTGAAGTTTTAAAAATATTTTTCTTCTGTAAGTAAATGTAATTGTATTTTCAAACTGCTCACCAAGTGGTGATGTACCAAACCACGTCAATCTTATAATTCCCAAGAAAAGTATATGAATTTTTTAAAACTACATATCGCAGGAAGGAAAAAAATACAGAAAAGTAGAAAAACAATTTTTCCTAGTATTTAAGATTACTCAGTATTTTTGTCTTTATTTTTTTCTGTATCTTTTTCAAACCTGAACCCATACCACCTATGAAAAAAATTTAAGATTTTTAGAGCGCAGGGAGCAGGAGAGAAAGAATCTCAAGTCGGCTCTGTGCTCACTGTATCTCACAACGCGGGAGATCATGACCTGAGCCGAAATCGAGAGTCATACGCTTAACTGCTTCACCAACTGAGCCACCCCAGGCGCCCCATGAAATTTTTATTGTTCTTTTCATTAAGCATAAAGCATTCTTTTCAGATGCCTTCTGCTTTTAGCCACAATAACTCAAACACGTGGAAATAAAGACCACCCAAATGAGAACAAGGACTATATATCTAGAGCTGGCTATAGAAAAGGAGTCAGCCTTTTGCTGACTTGCGTTTGGCAGAAGCTCAAAGGTAGAGGAGTGGGGAAGCCTTAGCGTGAAAACAAGGGAAGGCTTCAGGTGTGCTCTGATTGGAGGCTGTTGGCCTGGAAGGGAAAGCTGGCTGACTAGAAGGGTGTCTTTTGTGTTGGTGTGAGGAGCGTAAGCCGCTTTCTCTGGTTGGTCCTGAGACAAAGAGGGAAGTGCAAAATATAGGGAAATTGGTAGTTATTGACCAAGTCCTGTCTGCTCTAAAGGTTGTAGTTTAGCTTGGGGGATTGGGGGTTGGTTGCTATGGAGGCTGTCATATGTGGTCTGGTCAGACTCCGTTTGTAAATTCAGCCTCTCAAACATGTTTTTAAAGATTTATTTGAGAGAGCACACAAGAAAGCGAACGGGGGGGGGGGCAGAAGAAAAGGGGGGCTCGATCCCAGGACCCCAGGATCATGACCTGAGAAGTCAGACGCTTAACTAACTGACCCACCCAGGCAGCCCTCTAACATTTTTTAAACTACTTTTTTTTTTCTAATATATGCTATCGTGCAAAATTGGAAAATAAAAACAATTTTAAGTCATCTATAACCATAACCTTCCCCGCCCTCCCCCGTCCCTGGAAATAAATAATGCCTAACTGAAATTATGTACTCTTTGTAACTTCTTTTATTTCTATCAATACACATGCCAGCATTTGCACGTCAAGCTCAGATTCTCAGTAATGGACCTGACATGATGGCCCATTTTGAGTTACAGTAAGCAACCATTCTTTAGCACATCCATTTCCATTTTCCTATTAAACGTCAGTGAACACTCGTATATAAATAATAAATCTGGGTGAGTCAGATTATTTTCTTAGCGTAAGGGTAATTGCCAGATCGTTTTCCATTATGGTTTTTCCATTTTACCCTTCCACCAGAATCCTGTAAGCGTTCCTCTCACCGCATCTTGTCAGGATCGGGTGTTCTAACAAGATGGTTTATGTGATGGGCACGTGGAACGTATCGGCGGGCTGGCGGGCTGGAGTTAGTTAGGGTCCCAGTACGGCTGGGACAGAAGGGGTCCTGCCCCTCCACCTTCCAGAGTGGGTCGCGGTGGGGCTTTCTCGGGGGGCGGGGGCTGCAGGAGGGGCTGGTTTCGTTCACAGCAGCTTCCCGTCTCCGCCTCGCTCTCCGGGAAGCGTGGGGCTGGGGAGCCACCCTCCCGGGATCCCCGGTTCCGCAGCCCTCGGGGATCAGGCTCAAAGGTTACCAAAGAGCGCCTCCGCCCAGAGGTCCCGCAAACTCCAAGCCCGGAGCCCCAGGGGCTGCGCCGGAGCGGGGAGGAGCCCTCCCGCTCCCTGTCTGCGACTAGAAGCAGCAGCCTTTGGCCGCACCGGGAGCAACGGCTGGAGGCCCTGCCCTTGCAACTTCCATCTTCCCAGCGAGCCCCAGCGGAGACGCGGGCTTAGAACGACACCGGCGTCGGCCCGGTCCAGACGGCGAGTCCGAGACCAGGCTGACGCAAACCCCAAGCAACGCCCGACCCGGCTGCAGGCCGAGGGCCTGAACCTGCCGTCACAGGAACCCCAGCTGACCGCCGAGAGGCTCGGCGGACTAGAGTAGCCGGAACGCGTTGGGGGGGCGGAGCTGGGGCGGGCTGAAGCGCAGAGCGCACGCGCACGCGCGGCGGCGCCGGCGTCTAGAGGACCCTGAACGCGCGCGGGAGACTAAGCCCGGGCGGACAGGAGTACCGGGCGCATGCGCAGCGGTGACGGCGCCCGAAATGGCTCCCCCTCAGCGGTTTCGGGTGCTGCGGTGCTGCAGTTGTCGCCTCTTCCAGGCGCACCAGGTGGGGTGGGCACCGGCCTCCCCCTCCTCCGGGCGTGGGGAGTGCGGGCGGGCAGGACTTGGCGGGGCCGCGGGCGGCTGGGGCTCCTCCCCGTGCCTTGCCCGCAGGCGCGGGCGCCGTCTCGTGCGGTTGCTTGGGTCTCCCTGACGCCCGGACTCGTGACGTTGGCTGGCCCGGAGGACTGGGCTTTGATATCTCTTCATAACGTCATTCTGGGCTTTTTTAAAGTTTTTGGCGTGGTGGTTACAAGATTCGTAGAAACCAGGGGGAATGGTTTCTGCGGAGGCGGCCTCGTGACTTCTTGCAGATAGTTGGGAAAAGCAGGTTGAGGATAGCCTCTCCCCAAGTGTCTCTTTCTTAATTTAACTGCTAGGGAGATGACAGTTTTTAAAACTGAGACACGACTGGGCGTGCCTTACTGTCCATCCCTTCGCTGTGTGCTGTCTCCATCCGCGTGATGAGGGACTGTTGCCCAGACGGTAAACAACCCGTGCGTGGAGTGTTTTAAACAGGGTAATTGGTATTTCCAAAACGTACAGCTTCTCTGACTTTCAAGATGCAAGATACGGGATGTCACTTAACCTGTTTTTTCCTGAATTGCATGTCATCTTCCTGCTTGATGTCACCTAACACTGCCGTGGAACGTATCTACTTCTGACAGTTCTCTCTTCCCCCCCAGTTACCTGCTAATCTGCTGTGCCCTGAAAAAGATAACATGAAACTTCTTCAAAATGAATGTTTAAAAGTCAGATGCTGAGTATGCCCCTGTAAACTTGCTGAGACCCTAAGGGCTATCTGGGGGCTCAGAAATTGTTTTTACTTACTTCACTTTTTGGACTGTGCTTTAGGAGTTGAGATTAAATGGAAATCATTTCCATTTTAAAATTATTACACAGATGTAATGTAGTGTGTACTCTCACGGTCATTTTCAGCTATGAAAAGTGATTTGAAACTGAAAGGAGAAAAGAGTTAACAGTAATTGCAGATGTGACAATTTCACACATCCCATTTAATTTCAACAACCTCTGGATTAGGTATGTATCATTCTCATTTTACAGAGATGAGAATACAGAAATCCAGAGAAGTCAAGGGGTCTGTCTGATAAATGGCAGATCCAAGGCTGTCTGATTGCAAAGATCCTGTTATCCCATATAGTCCCTCTCCAGACTCCAGACCCCCAGAGCTAGCCAGTTACTGTGTGTCCTTCCAGACCTTTTTTTTTTTTAAATGCATTTCTTACTTGCAGACGTACCCATACAAAGCAGTATTTTTATGGTGTTCGAAGACAGATACTAGGGAATTAGAATTGCTGAATCGTAGGGTATGCCCACAGAAATTTGTAATAGGTGCTGCTTGTGCTCCTTAGAACACTTTTGGGTTTTTCACCAAAAAAACTTGATGGTTTTTGTATTAGAATCATACTCATATTAATTTTGATAAATCAACCCAGGCACCTTTCTGATGTTAAGCATGTTACTTCATCCCATTTTTGGTGTCCCTTGATAAAACTTTCTTTGTTGCTGTTGTAAATGGACTCTTCCATTACCTTCTCTAACTACATACTTGCTTATATAAAGTCTCCATTAACTTTTGAAACTATATTAACTTTGTACTCAGCCCCTCTATATTAGATTGTCTTACTGTTTTTAGTAGTTTTTCATTTGATTTTCTTGAATTTTCAGGTAAAAAAAATCATATCTGTAAATAACAATAAATTTTTTCCTCCTCTCCAGTTTTCATACCTCTTACTGCTTTTTCTTTTCCAATTCCATTGGCAGAAAAATAACAATGGTTGAGTAGTAATGGGGATTTTTGGCTTGTTCTTGATTTTCATGGGAGTGCTGGTAGTGATTTTCCAGTTTTGGAGCTGAACGTAAGGTATTTTATCATGTTAAGAGAGAACCCATCCAGTTAGATTTATCAAGAATTTAAATTAAATGTTGTGGAAGTAGTAGTGATCTACTTTGTTTCATATGGACAGCCAGTTTTCCCAGCACCATTTATTAAATAGTCTGTTTTTCCCTCCTAAAATGCCACCATTATAGTATACTAGCTTTTTTACATATATGTTGGTTTGTTTTTAGCCTTTTATTCTTCTCCATTTGTCTTTTAAAATCATTATTTTTGATTCAGTTCCACGTGTTTTAAATAATCATCTAAGCGAGATTTCTGGAATGTTTCACTGTAGGAGAAAAAGAGTCTCAAGTGGACATGCAAAGCTTGTGGAGAGAAGCAGTCATTTTTGCGGGTGAGTCCTGAGAAACAGGGCGTCTAATAGCCATGCCAGACAGCAGGTGGGACCCAGCCCTGCAGAAGCGTGTTTCTGTGGAGTCCCGGCATTCCAGTATTGGGACCAAGTTCCCTAGATCTAGAACGTCTGCTCCCTGGGTTCCTGTTCCTTCAGGAAGTGAAAAGGTTGGAGCAGTGCCTCGAAAGGTTCCTTCATTGTTTATTCAGCCTGCAAGTATTTATTGAGTACTTTCTGTGTGCCGGCCCAGGAGAAACAAGGGAAGGCAAAGCTTTGTCGTTCTTGCCCTCACAGATCTGCTCCCGTGGAAGAGAAACGGATGCGCACACATGGGTCACTTAAAACTAGACTGAGCAAATGCAAGGAAAATGCAGGGCCTGTCAGGAGCTGCGGGCGGTCAGACCCAGCCGGGTGGGCGTGTGTTGGTGCATGCAGCGTGTGGGCGAGTGAGGCCATCAGGAGATGCTCGGGACAGAGTGTGGACTGATGGAAGCTCAGGGGAAAAGCTTCCGTTCTTTTCAGGTGGAGACGTGTTGCCCCACCTCATCTCTTTACTACCACAAGCTGCCCTGCACCCTTTGCCTCGCTGAGCCCCTCGTTCACCTGCTCTGGCCCTTGATCCCGCCTCTCCCGCCTCAGCTCCTCGTTCTCCTCCTTCAGCCGTAAGGCCTTTCCTTTCAGACCTTGAAACAGTCCAGACGTGCTGCAGTCTGATGGCCTCTGTGCTCACTGTTGGGGCTTCGCCCTGCTCTTCTCATTATCCTGGTTTAGGTGTTACATCAAGTGTGTTTACATGAGTGTATCCCACAAGAGTAGAAGCCTTGCCTGTTTTGCTTACCGATACAGCCGTTCGCCTAGCACGGTGCCTGGCACAGAAGGTGCTCCCTCAGTACCTATTTGTTGAATCAGGAAATGACCGGTCCCACGGTGACTGGCATTTAGGTTGGTTTCCGTTTTCACTGTTACGAATAACTCTACAGTGAAGCTTCCTACAAAGACCTCTTTCTTCACTAGACCGATTATCTCCTTAGGACAGATTTCTAGAAGTTAAATTGCTATTTCAAAGGATATCTTTTGACCAAGGTTCTTTTAGTTGAAAATAGAAAAAAAAAAAAAACAACTCTTCAGAATGGCTTCAGCAAAATTTAAAAAAATATATACTGGCAAGGTAATGGGGTATCTTGGGGAATGCAAGGGAGGAGTTTCATCCCCGAGCCCTTGGAGGACCAGCCCCGAGAACTGCAGAGCTGCAGACAATGCAGGCTTCATCTTTTCCCGCCCTTCTCTTCCCTGCACCCACCTTCTCGCTACATCTTCCTTCCCCTCTCCCTGCTTCCTGTTCTTTCCCTCCTCTCTCTCCCCAGATAGTTCACAGTGATATACTCCATTCACAGACCACAGACTCTCACTTCAAGCCAGCTAGAGTCACTGAGTCCCAATTAATAAACTGGGAGAAGCGATCTGATTGGCCCCATTGACCCAGATGTCCACGTCTGGTCGAGCCAGTGGGAGTAGGGACAATCATAGCTGCTGAAGCCCATCCCGAGATTGGGTCTCTGAAGACAGGATGCTGGCTCATGAGCTAATGACTGCTGCTTGTTTTCAGTGTCAGCATGTGTTTCTAAATTCTCCTGGAGGAGGCGCCGCCTTCCACTCTTGCCTCCGTGCAGGTGCAGTGGTTCATGGCTTATGGTAGATGAGGCCACAGTGAGAAGTAGACAAAACGAAACGAAACGGTGATAGCCTCACACAATAGAAGCTGTCTCTCTTGCTCTTGAAACAGTCCTGGGAGGGATTGAGATTAACAGGGCAGCCGTCCTTGGTGCGATCATTCAGGGACCCAGATCCCTTTATCTCCAGGGTCTCTTACTCCCCGAAGCCTGTCTCCTGCTGCCTGCAGTCACCAAAGGGCAAGAGCCTGAAGGAGTGACACAGGAGGCTTTTAGGGGTCAGGCCTGCAAGGGGCTCACATCTCACTAGAAAGAACCTAATCTCATGGCCACCCCTGACTGCAAGGAAGTCTAGAAAACGTCGTCCAGTTTGTGCCCAGATGAGGGAAGGAGGATTTTAGCATTCGGCTGTGGTCCCCGCCGTGCTGGCGAGCATACACCCTGCCATTTATGCCAGATGTCGAGTAACGTCTTGCAGAGCCTTGCCATTCCATTCTTCAGTTCTCTCTCCCGTTCTCACTTGAACTTACCCCAGCTGGGCTTTTATTCCCCACAGTGCAGTAAAATGGCTCCTGTCAAAGTCATCGGTGCTCTCCATTTGCTAAAAACAGTAGTGAGTTCTCAGTCCTCCAGGGACTTGACCTATTGGCAGCGTCTGTCACAGTTTGTCATTTCCTCCCTCTCAAACGCTGTGTTCACTTGGATTTCCAGTCATCCCACTCCTAGTTCCCCTGCTGTCTCTCTGGCTGTGTTTCAGTCCTCTTGGCTCGCCAACTTCTAAACGTGAGAATTGCTCTGGTACTCAGTTTGTTGGCCTCACTCCCTTAGTGGTCTGAGAGGAGATCATCTGACAGTTCTGGGATGTCTGTCTCAGACCCCAGGCCCAGCCCTGAACCGCCCCTTCAGCTCTCTACTGGTTCTCTGACAGGCATCCAGAAACCCCCTTTCCAAATGGAAGGCCTCGCTCCCCCCGCCCACCTGCTGTCCCGCAGTCCGCCCCATCATGTACGTGCCAAGTCCCTTGTTAGTTGTTTGGGCTAAAAACCTGGAAGTCATCCGTGACTCCTCTTTTTTTTAAACACTCTTCATCCAGTCCGTCAGCAAATTTTGTCCGCTCTGCTTTGAGGATGCACCCCGACTGACCACGTGTTACTACAGTGGTCTGAGCCACACCGCTGTTTGCAGCAACTTCCTGCCAGCCCACCAGTTGCTGCCGGACAGTCTGTCCTCAGCACCACAGCCTGAGGTCCTGCTGAACTGTGTGCGGGGCCAAGCCACTCTCCCCAGCCTTCCAGGTTAGAGCAAAATCCCTTGGTCCTACAGACAGGGCCAAGTGTGCCTGGTACGAAATGGAAATGGGAGGCCCCTTGTTCAAAAGCAGGGGTAAAAGCTGTGAAAGGTACTAAAATATTAAGCTTTTCCTTTCTTCCCTGGTCTCTCTTGACTCCTCATAATGTTTTTTATTTACTGTGGAATGTCTTCCTAAGTTAAGAAAAACCAGTATTTTAAATCATTAGCGTGAATTCTGCCATTGGTATAGCGCAGCACCAGTTCAAAACATAAGCAGCGTTTAGTCCGTACGCAGAATAATATAAGAACATTTACCATATATGCAGGATCATCCAAATTGCCCTACTTGTATTTGGAGCTCAAACATGCCTACGTATTTCGCTGTTACCAGAACAGTGGAAACGCTCCACAAAATTAATTCAACTGTTTTTTCCACTTACTAATATGCCCACATTCTCCCCACGCTCTTGCCCATCAGCTCCCTGATGCATAAGAAGGACTGAGAGGGAAAGGAACAAGGGTCTCCCTGTCTTGCCTTTTCCTTCCATGTCATCGTTTTCAGCATAAGTGACCCGCTGTTCTAGGCAAGTAATAAGAATAAAAAAAGATATGATAGGGTTCCTTGGTTGTTCATGTATGTTTAGAACACCCTTGCATTTTATCTGCATCTGAAGCAAGTTCTTGTTCCAGTGGAAAGCCTGGCCTCTCAGGCTGTGGGTGTCCCCACATACTCAGGCATAGAGAGCAAACACTTAACATCTACACTCGGACTCTCAGTGAACACTCCCACGTGTTTGTTGTGAGTCCACTGGAATCCTGTGCTCCTGGGTCATTGAGTGTGCCGTATGCAAATGATGCGACAAGGAACAATGGACATATATAGTGTGTGTATCTCTGCTTACAGACAGGATCCATTGTCCCACCAGACTTCCCTTATACAACACAAGCTCAAAGGTAAGATTATTAAGAATTCCAAATAAAAAATAAACCAAAAAAATGTTTTCAAGATGACGACAGCAGAACAGGTCTCATGCCCATGAGGCTGAACTTTGCCTGTGGTAGGGACTACACTCAAACCTCATCTCCTACCATTTTCCCCCAGACCACTTCGCTCTAGCTATGTGGCCTCCTTACGGTTCCTCCAAAGTGCCCGGCTCAGAGTCCTTGCTCTCATGTCCATTTCATTGCTTCTGCCGAATGCTTTCCCTGAGGTATCTACACGGCTTTGGCCCTCATATCTTCCTGTTTTGTGCTCAGATGTCACCTTAGTGATCTATTCCCTGAAAACCCTATAAAAATTGTCTACTCTGTCCTCACTCTACCCCTTTCATTGCCTTATTTTTCTGGGTGGTGCATCTCATCATCTGATGGCTACATAGTTGACTTACATGTTTATTGTCTGTCTCCTCTCACTAGAATATACACTCCGCAATGACAGTGATTTTTGTCCACTCCTGTATTGTATTGTCCTTACCTAGTCCAGGGGCCTGGCACATAATAAGTTGCTCCATAAATATTGTTAAACGAATGATTGCTAAGTGGGGAAAAAAAAGAGTACTTCATTTTATTTTATGTTCCTTTGATTATCAGTGAATACTAAGTATCATATTGTGTGTTTATTGGTGGTTCCTGTTACTTCTCTTCCAAATTTCTTATTCAGGTTCATTAAGCATTTAGTGTGGGGTTTGGGGCTGGGTTTGTCTTTGATATGTAGAGTTCTGAGTGCTAGAAGGACAGCCAGATAGCCCAGAACTGTTCGTTCCTGGGACTGTTAGTTTGTAAATAAATTACTCCAGAAGCGGTGGTTAGTCATCAGGTTTTCTACATGGTGCTTCTCGGCCTTTCAAAGTACAGCTTTCCCCTTCCTGAGGTATAGCACTAATGGATCTGTTAATCAGCATTCTGTCAACACTTTTTAAACTTACTATTTTTTTGTGTGTTTTTCAGACTTATGGTGATGGCTCTGGTGCTGACTGTAGACGCCACGTCCAAAAATTAAATCTGCTGCAGGGACAGATTTCAGAGATGTCACTCAGGTATAGTTGTTTGAGAAGGGCATGGTTATCTTATCCTGCCCTGTGTTTACCTCGAGCAGTTAGTGGAAGTATAAGATGGAGAAATCCCTTAGATTTCCATATGGTGATTAGTTCCCCTGAATGGTCTTCCCATTGAAAATAACTAAAAATGTTAACTAGTGTTTTGAGTACACTGATGAGATGGGAAGGAAGTAAATGAATATCAGAAGTCAAAAATAAAGCAGAAGCCAAAATCCAGAGAGTAAGTACCCAGGCTGCTGAGGTCATTGAAGCCTAGTGCTGTGGAGCTTCTGTTTAGATGTCTGGGAGGGGTGCGGGCGACAGAGACAAGGCTGAGGGCCTGTTCAGTCTGGGAGGGTCAGTAGGAGACCACCACATAAAGCTGAGTCCCCAAAATACTACACCCTCAGTGGATGAACAAATGAACTAGAAATGCACCCTCTCTGCCACAGAGAGCATGTTGACCTTGGCATTGGCTGAGGAGGGGAACTATCTCTCTAGGTTTTTATAAACGCAAGAAAGCTGGCACATGGCTTTTCAGCCTTTTACGTGTGCTGTGTGAAAAGCCTCAAGCTGAGAATTTATTTTTAAATTGTCCAGGGAAGCAGAGGTAAATGCAGCTCCTCTGAAGCATACATCTTCAGCCCAGACCTGCAAGAATTTCCACAGATAAAGTTCCAAGAAACGTATACTCAGTTAAAAACCATTAAACACTCAAGGGGGTACGTCACCATGAGCAAAAGACAACAGAAACAACCGACAGAAAAGTGAGACACGCAAAGACTTCAGAATACAGAATGTATATTTAATACATGTAATGAGATAAAAGGGTTGATAATCTAAAAAGCAAAGGACGTCAGGCCACCTGGCTGGCTCAGTCAGTACAGCATGCACCTTTTGATCCCAGGGTCATGAATTCAAGCCCTACATTGTGGGTAGAGTGCAAACAAAAAGGAAAAAAAATCCAAAGGACTTTTAAAAATGACCAAGTAGGTTTGACAAAGAACCAAAAAGAGTTTATAGAAATGAAAAGTATAATCATTGAAATTAAAAATTCAATGGACAGGTTAAGCATTAAATGTAGCTGAAGAGAGAATCAATGAAATGGAAGTTAAATATGAAGAAAGTATTTACAATGCAACACAAAAATAAAAAGATGGAAAATGTGCGTTGAGAAACATGGAAGCTACAGGGAAGGGTTCCAGCAAGAGAGAATAAAGAAAGTGGGGCAAAGGCAGTATTTGAAGAGCATTTTCCAGAATCAAAGGCTTACATTCTTAGATTTAGGAAACAAATCTCAAACTGGACAAAGTCATTAGTTTATTTGCAAACAACATGGTTGTATATATAGGAAATTCTGAGGAACCTCTACAAAGGCTACTAGAGCTAATATTTTACCAAGGTCACAAGGATACAAGGTCAACATACAGGGTTTCATGGGTGGCTCAGTTGGTTAAGCATTTGACTTCAGCTCAGGTCGTGATCTCGGGGTCCTGGGATCGAGCCGTGTGTAGGGCTCCACGCTCAGTGGAGAGTCTGCTTCTCCCTGCCCCACTCCCTCTGCCCCTCCCCCCACTTGTGCACTCTCTCTCTCTTCCTCATATAAATAAATACTAAAAAGTCAACATACAAAATTAAATTATTTCTATATAAACACTTGAGCGATTGGAAAATGATTTTTTAAATCAAATACCATTGAGAACAGCATCAAAAAATTAAATACTTAGGGATGAATATAACAAAAAATGTACAGATCTATTCAGTAAAAACAGCAAAACATTGCTGAGAGAAATTAAAGAAGGGCTAAATTAATGAAGAGATGCGATATGTTCATGGATTGGAAAACTCAGTATCATGAAGATTTCGGTTTATCCTTAGTTGGTAGAGACAACTTAATCCAAATTCCAGTGGGTTGTTTTTTTTTTTTTGTAGAAATTGACAAACATCCTAAAATTTATACAGAAATGCAGGTACCTAGAATTACCAGGACAATTTTGATAAGAATGGAGCTGGAGGACTCCCACAGCCTGATTTCAAGACCGACTATAATGCTGCAGTAATAGAGACAGTGTGACACTGGTGAAAGGCTAGATGTATAGATAAATCGGAAGGTAAATGGATGAACAAGTTGCGGTTTTTTCATGCAGTGGGATGCTTCAGCATTCAAAACAACACGGGCAGATCTCAAAAACATTGCTAAGTGAGAGAAACCAGACACAAACGACTCCATGCTGTAGGGACCAGTGGTTTTCTGGGGGAAAGGAGAATTGCTTCTAAAGGCACATATGAGAACTTTCGGGGGTGACAAAAACTTTCCATATCTTCTTGTCCATTTGATTTTAATCAAAAAATTTTTTCTAGGATGCCTGGGTGGCTCAGTTCGTTGGGCATCTGCCTTTGGCTCAGGTCATGATCTCAGGGTCCTGGGATCGAGTCCCACATCAGGCTCTCTGCTCAGCGGGGAGTCAGCTTCACTCACTCTCCCTCTGCTCTCTCGCTCATTCAAATAAATAAATAAAATCTTTAAAAAAATAAACATTTTTTCTAGATCTTGATTGGATGATAGTTTCAAAGATAAAATTCATCAAAGCTCATCTAACTATACACTGAAATTTTAGCATATGTCATACCTTAATTTTTGAGGTTAAAAAAAAACCCTGCCCTTAGACACAGCAACATACTGAAATCAGAACACAGAAGACAAAGGGAAGAGCTGAAAAGTAACTGGAGAGAAGAGAGATCGCCTACAAGGAACAGCAGAACTTTAAAGAGAGAAGACAGGCTGGTATCTTCAGACTGTTGAGAGCTGTCCTTTATTGATGGAGCTGGGCTCGTGAATCAGAAAGGTGAGCGGAGTTCTGGCCAGTAGCTGGTAGGACACCACTCACATGAACGCTGGGTTATCAGCCGTGTGGCTGGGTAGGTGTTGCACTTGCATGCTCTCGTTGCCTCTTTGTAATCGCCCTGTGAGGATCATTGACTTCTCTGTACAGATGAAGAAACTGAAGTGTAGACGCCCACATTCGGTAGCTCAGTAGAGCGAGGTCCTGTTTGATGGTGCGATGTAACCACGCTGGCCGACGCGGGTGGGCCTGGCTTTGCTCCAGCCTCCTGCTCTGGCACAGTAAGTGTTCTCACGGCCAATCAGTCCTCTTGGAGGCCACGGAGGCCCTGGTTCTTGTTCATGTGGTGAGAGAGCCCTGCTGCACCTGGGAGGCTGGCGGAAGTCACTGTGACATACACAATGCCTCTCCTCTCATTAGGGTTGAGGTAGAACTCTGAGGATTTGTATAACTCTGTGCAGTGGAGACCTCGCCGTGGCCTATGGGAGGGACGCTGTGCTACGAGGCTTCCGCTGACATTAGTCTATCTGTATCCCAGGCCCTCAGCAAGTCACGGGCACATATCTCTTTCATCTTCATAGTCACCCACGCTGTCTTGTCCCCACTTGTGGATGAGGGAACTGGGGTACAGTGATGATCCCAAAGTCACACTGTGACGGCCAGTCATTGGCAAAGCCAGGATGCAAACATGGGTCTGTCTAGGTTAAGAGTCGGCCCCTTCTGCCCTGTGTCACCTTTCCTATTGATGGAGGGCTCAACCAGCCGCAATCTGAAGAGCAAATGGTCCCCCCCAACCCAGGCCCTTCTGAACCGTTAAAAGATCATCGGTTACAGCACAACAGACATAAGATCCTGAGATCCCCAGAGCAGTCCTTGGTATCCGTTGTCAAGTATTCACATCCCGCTGTCCCCATCTCCTTGCCCTCCGTCTCCCTGGTCATTTCACTCAGGACACCTCTGCAATCTTTCACTAAGGTCTCTGGAAGAACCTGTACCCCTTGGTGAAGAGGAGAATGCGGGGCCCGGGCAGGCTGAGTGTGAGAGTGTGCAGGTAAGTGTGTCCCCGGGGGGGGGGGTTCCATTTACTCATTTGTTGGTCTTTTGTGCAGCAAATGCTATCGATAACAGACACTTGGCTTAAAGCTGCGGGGAACACAAAAAGGAGTAAACCCACCCATTTCGTGAGGGTGGGGACAGCCGTGTGTAGCGATGATTACAGGACTCTGAAAAGGGCGTTGTCTCTGGCCGGGGAACTCCTCTGAACTTGGCTGGAACTTTACCTCCTCCCGTGTCTCCCCTTGGCCCCGTGGCACTCTGGGCACAGCTTGGCTGGGAAAGAGATGCTGTTCCCGAGTCCCTGGCCTTCGTGTTCCCTTTCTCCAGACCGAGCCTCCCGGCGGGGCTCCCGTCCAGTGTTCTGCCCCAGTGCCCAGTGACGTAGGTGCTCAGACCGTGTTGGGTGGGCAGTGTGTGTCAGAGCTTGAGCGACTGAGGTGGTGACACCGTGGGTACATGGAACACTGTGTCCTGCCAGGGATGGGGGAGCGTAAAAGCTGTCAGAGGCTGCCCGCCTCTGCTCAGAACCGCATTGGCAACATCCTCCCTCTGCCGCTGGCCCGTCGTGTTTTGATTATAAGCGGGAGCATTGCGCATACGCCACTTCAACACAGCAGCTCTCACGGAGTTGGTGCTGTGCTTCCAGCTCTGTCGGCTGCGGGACTCCATTTTACATCATCACAATGACGAGAAATCCCGGTTCGCGCCCTGGAGTTCCCCTCGTCCTTTTTCCCTTGCTGTAGAGTTTGCACTGATGCCCGGTATCTACAGAATATAGTGGGGGTACCAATATTTATCCCATGATGACTGGGCACATAGATTATTTCCAGATTTTCGCTACGGTGAGTGTTCGCTGTGATTCATGTCACTTTGATGAGCCTCTTTGTGCCTTTGTCTTCCTTTGGGACCCCTCGGTCAGGGAGCGTGGACATCTGGAAAGTTCCTTGATGAGTCGTGTCCTGCAGCTTTCCCAAGCTCTGTGCCAGTGTTCAAGGTCCCCAGCACACCTCAGGACGTCCGTCTCCCCATTACCCTACCCCCATGATATGCCTTTTCTAGTGCCAGGGCGGGTGTGGATCCCGAGAATAAACTTACTTCCCAATCCCATAGGAAAAACCGCAGTCCTCAGAGAGCCGCTGGCTGAGGTATCTGGAAAGAGACTCGAAAGAGCTGGGGATGGAAGGAGGAGGAGTGTGTTTCGAGAGACCGTCCTTGTCCAGGACAGAGAAGCCAGAGCCTCCCTTCAACACAGGCCTGCCTAGAAAAAGGTGCCGAGCTAGTCACTCATCCAGCCATCGGCCGGTCCACACGGTGCCTCACAGAAGGGGGGAGTGGTGAGCGGCCTCCGGCAGCCAGCAGCGTGGGAGAAGCCAGGGTGGCGCTAGTCGGAGGTACCAGCACCACCAAGCCCTCCTTGGCCTTGCCAGGTGCCAGGTGCTGCCATGCAGCTGTCAGGGTTGGGCAGGATGCCAGCACACGCACCTTTTAGGGTGCCCACTTCCTGTGACAGCACACAAAGGGAAATGCGGCCAGACTAGCTTGCGGTGCTGGGAGCTCGTAGCCTACAGCAGGGAAGACCTGACCTTTTGTAGGTCTCTTCTGTAGACTTACTCTGCATTTCAGTGAGTCTTCTGAGACGTTATCTTTTCTAGATCCAGGGTGGCCCTACAGGGCAAGTGATACTTGGAGGTAGATTCCAATTCAGGTAAGAACTTTCTAGCAACTACAAGCTCTGGGAGAAATGGACTGCCTTGGATGTTGTCAGGCAGCCTGCTGTTGGCAGTGGCGCAGAAGCTGAGCGGTCACACAGGTGGGAAGCTGTATGGGAGGACAAGGTCCCTACCTGTGCTGGGGTGACCCCCAAGTCAGGATCGGGACCCTGTGTGGTGGTAGGACTGGATTCCTGACAGTGCTTTCTCTCCGCCAGGACATGGAGCCAGAGCACGATCCAGCCTCCACACAGCCCTGAGGTCCAGAACCTGGGTGATTCTGAGGTTACCTTGGAGCCCCAGAAGGTCAGTGATTGAGGACAGAGTTTCTCTTCTGGTCCCAGGAACCATGAAACACACGTAGAATTGTTTACCACCCAAGTGTGCCGTCTGCTCTGACTTAAGCCATCCCCTTTCCCTGGCCTGACCGTTTCCCTGCCATGCCCAGTCTCCCAGTGATGGGAGCTCCTGGGCAAGAGGAAGCTTGATGCCTTGGAACCAACCAGGGTTGATAAGTAGGGCTTTTCTGAGTCAGGACCACTCTCTTCCCTCATCATGGTATGGCGAGTCTTGGTCAGACTACCCCGCATGGGACCTGCCCCGGACTCCTGAGGAACCGTTCCAGCCTCGCCTTTGCTTACCCACCTTCACTCCTTTCGCACCGAGGCACTGACTTCATCTCAGATCTGCTCTTGTGCTCTTTATGTTTAATAGTGAAGTGCGGTTGACATACAGTGGTGGATTAGTGTCAGGTGGTATGTTAGTTTCACACAGTGATTTGGCAGTTCAGCACGTGAATCCATGCTCACCGTGGCAGTCGTCCTCTGTCAGCATACGTTTTACAGTGTTATTGACTACTCCCTGTGCTATATTTTTCATCTCTTTGACTTACTTTTCACTGGGAGTTTGTACCTCTTTTTTTTTTTTTTAAGATTTTCTTATTTATTTATGTGACAGAGAGACAGCCAGCGAGAGAGGGAACACAGCAGGGGAGTGGGAGAGGAAGAAGCAGGCTCCCAGCCGAGGAGGAGCCTGATGTGGGACTCGATCTCGGAACGCCGGGATCACGCCCTGAGTCGAAGGCAGATGCTTAACGACTGTGCTACCCAGGCACCCCGGGAGTTTGTACCTCTTAATCCCCTTCACCTGTTTTGCCCATCCCCTCATCCCCTTCCCCTTGGGCAGCCACCGGTTCTCTGTATTTATGAGTTCTTTTTTATGCCTGAGAAATACTCTGCCATGTGGATATGTACCACATCTTCTTTTTCCACTCACCCATCGGTGGACATGAGGGCCGCTTCCATACCTTGGCTATTGCAAGTAACGCTGCAGTAAACATAGGGGTGCATAGAGCTTTTCAAACTAGCATTTTTGCTTTCTTCGGGTAAACATCCAGTCATGAAATTACTGGATCATATGGTATTGGTATTTTTAATTTTTTGAAGAAATTCCATACACTTTCCCACAGTGGCTGCACCAATTTACATTCCCCCCAACAGTGCACGAGGGTTCCCTTTCTCCACATCTTCCCCAATACTTGTTATTTCTTGTCTTTTCGATACTACCCATTCTGACAGGTGTGAGGTGATATCTCGTTGTGGTTTTGATGTGTATTTCCCTGATGATGAGTGACGTTGAGCATCTTTTCATGTCTGTTAGCCATCAGTATGTCTTCTTTGGAATAATCTATATTTGGGTCCTCTGCCCGTCTTTTAATTGGATTATTTGGGGGTTTGGTGTTGAGTTGTATTGTAAGTTCTTTATATATTAAGGGTATTAACCCCTTTCAGATACATCATTTATACCTTCTTCCATTAGGTATGTTGTCTGTTCATTTTGTTACTGGCTTCCTTCACTGGCAAAAGCTTTGTATTTTTATGTCCTCCCAGTATTTTATTTTATTTTTTTTAAAGATTTTATTTATTTATTTGACAGAGATAGAGACAGCCAGTGAGAGAGGAACACAAGCAGGGGGAGTGGGAGAGGAAGAAGCAGGCTCACAGCAGAGGAGCCTGATGTGGGGCTCGATCCCACAACGCCAGGATCACGCCCTGAGCCGAAGGCAGACGCTTAACCGCTGTGCCACCCAGGCGCCCCTCAGTATTTTATTTATTTATTTTTTAAAAAGATTTTATTTATTTATTCAACAGAGATAGAGACAGCCAGCGAGAGAGGGAACACAAGTAGAGGGAGTGGGAGAGGAAGAAGCAGGGTCATAGCAGAGGAGCCTGATGTGGGGCTTGATCCCATAATGCCGGGATCACGCCCTGAGCCAAAGGCAGACACTTAACCGCTGTGCCACCCAGGTGCTCCTCAGTATTTTATTTTTGCTTTTGTTTCCCCTGCCTGAGGAGCCATAACCATAAATACGTTGTAAGGCCAATGTCTAGTAGCTTACTGGCTATGTTTTCTTTTAGGAGTTTTATGGTTTCAGGTCTCACATTTAGATCTTTAATCCATTTTCAGTTTATTTTTTCATATAGTGTAAGAAAATGGTCCAGTTTTCCCACTACCTTTCATTGAAGAGACTGTCTTTTCTCCATTTTATATTCTTTCCTCCTTTGTCCGTGATTATCTGGCCATATAATTGTGGGTTTATTTCTGGACTTTCTATTCTGTTCCATTGATCTGTGTGTCTGTTTTTGTGCCAGTACCATACTGCCTTTGTAGTATATCTTGAAATCTGGGATTATACCTACAGACTTTTTCTTTCTTGAGTTTGCTTTTGCTATTCAGGGTCTTTTGGATTCCTTACAAATTTAAGGATTATTTTTTCTAGTTGTGTGAAAAATAGTATTGGTATTTTCATGTGGATCGCACTGAATTTCGTAGATTGTTTAGGGTAGTATGGACCTGTTAACAGTAGTGATCCTTCCGATCCATGAGCATGGTTTATCTTTCCATTTGTGTCCTCTTCAGTTTCTTTCATCAGTGTCTTACAGTTTTCAGAGCACAGGCCTTTCACCTCCTGGGTTAAATTTATTCCTAAGAATTTTATTCTTTTTTTTTTAAGATTTTATTTATTTATTTGAGAGAGGAGATAGCGAGAGAGAGCACGAGCAGGGACAGGGAGAGGGAGAAGCAGACTCCCCGCTGAGCAGGGAGCCCGGCAGGGCTCGATCCCAGGACCCCAGGATCATGACCTGAGCCAAAGGCACTGAACTGGCTAAGCCACCCAGGCATCCCTTTTCTTTCTTTTCTTTTCCTTTTTTTTTTTTTTTTTTTTTTTTGGTTTTGTTATTAGTGTATAGAAACACAACAGATTTCTACATACTCATTTTGTAACTTTACTGAAGTTTATCATTTATCAGTTCTAATAGTTTTTAGGTGGAGTCTTCAGGGTTTTCTATATAAAGTACCACGTCACCTGTAAATAGGGACAGTTTTACTTCTTCCTTACCAATTTGGATGCCGTTTATTCCTTTTCCTTGTCTGATTGCTGTGATAGGACTTCCAGTGCTATATCGAATAAAAGTAGTGAGAGTAGACAGCCTTGTCTTGTTCCTGATCTTAGAGAAAAGCTTTCACTTTTGTACCATTTAGTATGGCATCAACTGTGGGTTTGACATATATGGCCTTTATTATGTTGAAGTATGTTTCCTCTAAACCTGTTTTGTTGAGAGTTTTTTATCATGAATAGATGCTGTATTTTGCCAGATGCTTTTTATGCATCTGTTGGGACGACTATATGGTTTTTATCCTTCATCTTGTTGATGCGATGTGTCACATTGATTTGGGAATATTGAATGACGCTGGTGTGCCTGGAATAAATCCTACTTGATCGTAGTGAGTGAGCCTTCTAACGTATCGCTAAATTTGGCTTACTAAGATTTTGTTGATGATTTTTGCGTCTGTGTTCATCAGGGATTTTGGTTGTATGTTTTCTTTTTTGTAGCACCTTTGTCTGGGTAATGCTGATAGAAGGCTCATAGAATGAATTTAGAAATTTTCTTTCCTCTTCTATTTTTTGGAATAGCTTAAAGAAAATAGGTATTAAGTCTTTAAATGTTTGCTAGAATTCACCTGTGAAGCCTTCTGGTCCTGGACTTTGGTTTGTTGGGAATTTTTTTATTACAAATTCTATTTCATTACTAATAATTGGTCTGTTCAAATTTTCTATTTCTTCCTGATTTGGTTTTGAAAGGTTGTGTTTCCAGGAGTTAATGTAATGCTTCTAGGCTTTCCAATTTGTTAGCATATAATTTTCCATAGTAGTCTTTTACAGTCCTTTGTATTTCTGTGGTGATGGTTGCTACCTCTCCTCTTTTATTTCTGATCTTGTGTATTTGAGTTTTCTTGATGAGTCTAGCTGAAGATTTACCAATTTTATCTTTTCAGAGAACCAGGTCTTGGTTTCACTTGTCTTTCCTATTGTTTTCTTAGTCTCTTTTTCCTTTCTTTCTTTTTTTTTTTTTTTTAAGATTTTATTTATTTATTTATTTGAGAGAGAGAGAGAGACAGCCAGTGAGAGAGGGAACACAGGCAGGGGGAGCAGGAGAGGAAGAAACAGGCTCCCAGTGGATGAGCCCGATGTGGGGCTCGATCCCAGGACTCCAGGATCACGCCCTGAGCCAAAGGCGGACATTTAACGACTGAGCCACCCAGGCGCCCCTTTTTTTCCTTTATTTCTGCTCTAATTAATTTTAAGTCCTTTCTTCTACTAACTTTGGGCTTTCTTCTTTTTCTGTAGTTCCTTTAGGGTAAGATTAGATTGAGATTTTTATTCTCTTTTTTCTTAAGATTTTATTTATTTTTTTATTTGTTTGAGAGAGAGAGAGAGAGAGAAATGAGCAGGGGCAGAGGGAGAGGGAGAAGCAGACTCCCCATTGCTGGGAGCCTGACACAGGTCTCCATCCCAGGACCCTGAGATCATGACCTGAGTCGAAGGCAGATGCTTAACAGACTCAGCCACCCAGGCACCTGAGATTTTTATTGTTTTTGTGGGAGGCCTATATTGCTATAAACTTCTCTCTTAAAACTGCTTTTCCTGCATCCCAAAGATTTTGGACCATTGTGTTTCATTCATTTCTCTCCGTGTATGTTTTGCTTTCCTCTTTGATTTCTTGGTCAACCCACTGGTTGTTTAGTAACATGTTGTTAGCCTCCATGTGTTTGTGGTTTTTCCAGTTTTTTCCTTGTAATTGATTTCTATTTCATACAATGTGGTTGGAAAAGGTGTTTGATATGATGTCAGTCTTCTTTAATTCATTAAGACTTGTTTTGTAGCCTAACATGTGATCTATCCTGGAAATAGTTCTGTGCGTACTTGAAAAGAATGCGTATTCTGCTTTTTTTGATGGAATGTTCTACGTACATCTGCTAAGTACGTCTGGTTTAATGTGTCCTTCAAAGCCACTATTTCCTTATTGACTTTCTGTGTGGATAATCTGTCCATTGATGTAAGTGAGGTGTGAAAGTCCCCTACAATTACTGTATTACTGTCAACTTCTCCCTCTTGGTCTGTTAATATTTACTTTATGTGTTTAGGTGCTCCTCCTATGTTGGGTGCATAGATATTTACAATTGTTAAATCCTTTTGTTGGACTGATCCCTTTATCGTTATGCAATGCCCTTGTCTCTTGTTACAGTCTTTGTCTTAAAGTCTACTTTTTCTGATGTAAGTATTGCTACCCCAGCTTTCTTTTCACTTCCATTTACATGGTGTATCTTTTCCTATCCCTTCCCTTTCAGTCTGTCTTTAGGTCTGAAGTGAGTCTTGTAGGCAGCACATAGATGGGTTTTGTTTTTTTTTATCCATTCAGTCACCCCGTACCTTTTGATTGGAGCAGTCAATTTAAAATCATTATTGAGGGGCGCCTGGGTGGCACAGCGGTTAAGCGTCTGCCTTCGGCTCAGGGCGTGATCCCGGCGTTGCGGGATCGAGCCCCACATCAGGCTCTTCTGCTATGGGCCTGCTTCTTCCTCTCCCACTCCCCCTGCTTGTGTTCCCTCTCTCGCTGGCTGTCTCTATCTCTGTCGTATAAATAAATAAAATCTTTAAAAAATAAATAAATAAATAAATAAATAAATAAATAAATAAATAAATAAAATCATTATTGATAGTATGTGTTTATTGCCGTTTTGTTGTTCCTGGTTGTTCTGTAGTTCTTCTCTGTTCCTTTCATTAGTGTTGTGCTTAAGTTCCTTTCTACTCTTCGTGCATCTGTTATAGGTGGGGGTTTTTTAGCATTCTTATTTATTTATTTTAGAGCATGTGCAGGGGTGGAGGGAGAGGAGGAGAGAGAGAATATCAAGCAGACTCCCTGCTGAATGCGGAGTCCAACATGGGGTTTAGTCCCACAACCCTGGGATCACAACCTGAGCCAAAATCAAGAGTTGGACACTTAATCTGAGTCACCCAGGCGTCCCAGTTTGTTGTTGTTGTTGTTGTCTTGTAACTATCATAGATTTTGGATCTGTGGTCACCGTTGGGTTCATAGAGAACAACTGCTCTATGTATAGTAGTCCATATAAAGTTCATGGCCGCCTAAGTTCAAACACTTTCTAAAAGCAATAAATTGTTACACCCCCTCCACGTTTTATGTATATGCTGGTCCATTTTACATCTTCTTTGTGTGTGTGCCTTGACTAATATTTGTAGATATAATTGATTTTACTGCTTTTGCATTTTAATTTCCATAGGGGTTCATAAGTGATTAACCTAACCCCCTACCTTTACTATATGTTTGCTTTTACCTATCAGATTTTTTCCCTTCATAATTTTCTTCCAGTTATGGACTTTTCTTTCCAGTTAAAGAAGTTCCTTTAACATTTCTTATAAGGTTGATTTAGTGGTGATGAACTCCTTTGAATTTTGTCTGGGAAACTGTTTAGCTTTCTTTCAGTTCTAAATGATGGTCTTGGGGCGCCTGGGTGGCACAGCGGTTAAGCGTCTGCCTTCAGCTCAGGGCGTGATCCCGGCGTTACGGGATCGGGCCCCACATCGGGCTCCTCCGCTATGAGCCTGCTTCTTCCTCTCCCACTCCCCCTGCTTGTGCTTCCTCTCTCGCTGGCTGTCTCTATCTCTGTCAAATAAAGAAATAAAATCTTCAAAAAATAAAAAAATAAAAATAAATGATGGTCTTACCAGGTAGAATATTCTTGACTGTGGGTTTTTCCTTTCAGCACTTTGTGTCATGCCACTGTCTTCCGGCCTGCAAAGTTTCTGCTGAAAGTCAGCATATAACCTTAAGGCGTTTCCCTCGTGTGTATGTTTGCTTTCTCTGGTTGCTTTTCAGATTTTCTCTGATTTTGCCATCTTCATTATTTGTCCTATATGGGAATCATTTGTTTGGGGCTCTCTGTGCCTCCTGGTCCTGGATATCTGCTTCCTTCCCCAGCTTAGGGAGGTTTTTAGAGCTGTTGTTTCTTCAGATAAATTTTCTGTCCTTTTGGGACCCCTGTAATGTGAGTGTTAACAAAGCTTGCTGATGTCTTAGGGATCCTCTAACCTAGTCTCATTTTTTATTATTCTTTTTGCTGTTCAGCGTGTTTGCTTTCCATTACCCTGTCTTCCAGGTCGCTGATTGGTTCTTCCACATCCTCTAATCGGTGCCGATTCCCTCTAGTGTATTTTTTATCATTTTTATCTCTTTGTTGACAGTCTCACCGAGTTCACCCACTTATCTCTCAAGTTCAGCAAGTATCTCTTACTTATCTCTTACCATTACTTTGAACTCTTTATCCAGCATATTGCTTATTTGCATTTTGTTTAGCTCTTTTTCTGCAGTTTTGTCTTGTTCTTTCATTTGGGACGTGGTCCTCTGTCTCCTCATTTTGTCTGATTTTGTTTGTTTCTATATATTAGGTCAGCCCTGTCTCCTCCTCTTACAAATAGTGGCCTTATGGAGAAGTGTTCCTGGCTGCCCTGTAGCATAATCCACCACGGTCAGCAGAGCCATGGGGTTGGGTCTAGATGTGTCCCTGTGAGCCGTGTGCCCCCCCTGTTGTGGCTGAGCTGCAGACGCCATGGGCATGCTTGCAGGTGGGGCTGGCCGCAGTGTCCCGCCCCTGCTTTCCCTGGCGCCAGTGCCCGGGGTGTGGTTTGCTTCCTGCACTTCCTAGAGGCCCAGCTGCAACTGCCATGGATTCTTACAAGCAGGGCTGGCCCCTGGCCCGGCCCGCAGTTAGCCGCTGCAACAGCTGTGGGGACACCAGAGCACCGGGCTTGCCCCCTTCCTATCTAGCCAAGAGGCCAGGCGGGCACACTGGTCCCCGCCCCCACCCCCAGGACAGGAGCCACTCTGCAGGGGTGCCTGCCGGGGCGGGCAGGTTGGGTGGAAGGAGACTGCAGGGGTGCTGGCAGAGAGTGCATGGTGCTGGCACAGTAGGTGGAGACGGAACTGGCTCCCGCGAGCCCCACTTGTCCAGGCCGGGGGAGGGCAAGTGAAATGGCGCCCCCACACTTTTGTTCCCAGAGCCGCCTCCGGCAGCTCCCTGCCCCGCCAGCGCACATCCTAAAATTAGTCGATAAACCTTCACATACATACCAGGTGCCTTTTCCGGCTGCTATTTCTGTGCAGTGTTGGGCCGGCTACCTAGCGTGTTGGCTCTTTAAGGGCAGGGACTTGGTGTCCCATCACCCTCCAGCTCTGTGTGTGAGGCCCCAGGTTTTTAGAGCCTGATGTGATACAGGGACTGGTCTTCCCAGTACAGGTCCCCAAGGCCGGGGGTGCCCAGTGTGGGGCCAGTCACCCCAGGGGTTTGGTTCTTGACCACACCCCCACTGCACCTGCCCTTTCTGGTGTGACCGTGCTACAGCCAGCTGTGCAGTCTGTCCTGCCGGCTGCACGGCGTCTTCGGTCAGCTACAGTACGTGTGGTGGGGGCCTTGGGGCATCCGTGGTCCGAGGTAAGCTCAGGCTCCTCCCACCTGCACCCCCAGCACTGCCCGCACCCTGCTGCTCGTTTCTGAGGCCACGCATCCAGCACTCCAGACCCCACTGCACATTCAAGGCTACAGACTGCAGGCTCGGCCTTATTCCATCACAGCAGCCACGGGCACTCAGGCAGAAATCTCTGGGCATCGGTCACCGCCATCCCCACCAAGGCCAAGGTCAGCCTGGCCAGCTTCAAATGGCAGTGCAAAGGTCCGACTTTGATGTGGCCCCTAATAGCTGTGCAGCCCTGAGTCTCCGAGTCGAATAGCGGCAGTGGCTGATGGCCGGGCCCTAGGTTAACGTTTCAGCCGCACCGGCCCGGGGTGGGCTCGCACAGGCACGTGTGAGGAACTCAGGCTGCGCGGTGGGTCAGTGTGGTCACGGCAGGTCGGGGGCAGAGCGGACCCCAAGCCTCCTCCACAGCGCCCTGGGGTCGTGACGCAGGGTCCTGCCTGTCAGTGTGAGCCGTCCTCCGTAGGCACTCAGACCCCAGTTCCGGTGCATCCGGGGTTCCTGAGGGAGAAGGGAGAAGCCAGGCCCCAGGGCTGCGGTCACCTCCTCCTGGGGTCCTCTGCGCGGCCACTTCCACAGCTTCAGCCCCTCCCCACGGTTCTGCAGATACCTTCCCGTCTGCCTGGCAATGAGCAAACAGGATGGAAGGTCTTCACCCCTTTCCAGATGGTCTCAGGCACCTGATTCTAAGGTCCCCGTGGCAGTAGTCTTTTGGAAAGCCTGCTCGTGGGATCTGGTGGAGGAGTGGGGCATTCGTTTGCCCTGCTTTGCTAAACCACCGGATGAAGGCAGGTCGCTAGCCTGCCGGCCCGAGAGCCACTGAGGAGGCAGAAGAGAGAGTGAGAAGTGTGGGAGCCCCGAGGCGGAGAGGAGGAAGCAGTGCGGGCATGGGGACCCTTCCCTCCCGTCCCTTGGTCCTGCGGGGCCACGGGCACTTGTTCTGCACGGAGGACACGGTTCTCTTCTCTCATTTCTGTTGCAGGACTGCGCTGGCCTGGCCGGGAAGGTCAAAGAAGGTGGCAGCCACAAGGACTGGGGCACCGGGGAGCTTTCTTTTCCTCAGGGGGATCCTCCACATCCGGCCCCACAGGTCAGAGCCGTGTCTGCCAAGTGGGAACAATTCCTGCTGCCTCATGGAGATGGCCCACGTGTGGACGTGGAGCCCCCGGTACCCCTGCACAGGGACCCCAAACCAGCCGGGGCAGCACTGGCTGAGCAGGGGACCCTCCACGTCCAGACCTCAAGGGAAGGGCGCCCCGGCAGGCCCCTCGCTGCACCCAAGCTTCCCTGGCCCACACGCTCTCTCACGTCGGGGTCCCAGAGGTCCTGCATGAAGCCCCCCGGACAGCCACAGGACACTGGTCCTCTGGCAAAGGGCAGGCCCCTGGTCACAGGGGTACAGGAACCCCCACTTGTGCGACTGTGTGACCTCTTTAAAACTGGTGAGGACTTTGAAGACGACCTGTGAATTGAAACTAGAGTGTTGCCGACACGGACACGCATTCCATGAGCCCTTCTCCCCTGGACCTCTCGGCCACTGCCAAGGGGGCTCCCCAGTTAGCTTTTAAATAGGACTGGGCGTGGGGGGGGGCACACCTGGGCAGCTCAGCCGGTTAAGCGTCTGCCTTTGGTTCAGGTCATGATTTCAGGGTCCTGGGACCAAGCCCCACAAAAGGCTCCCTGCTCGGGGGGTCTGCTTCTCCCTCTGCCCCTCCCACCTGCTCGCACATGTTCTCTCTCAAATAAAATCTTTTAAAAAAATAAAAGGACCGGGGATGATTTCTGCGAACTGTCAAGGACAAACACAACTGTCAGGTCACCGCTGACTGTAACATCTTTGATTAAAGTGCTTATGCCGTTTAATTACAGATGATTGTTTGCAACATAGCCACAGAATGGTTACAAAGGGTTTTCCTTCCTGTAAAAGCAACGGACACGTCTGGAAACATGAGAACTAGAGTGGTTATGGAACAGGCAGTATTCTGCGAGCACCGGCCTCCCTTCTCGCTCAGCCTCTCCTCATTCACAGATTCGAGAAGCCCAGTCCTGGACTGCCCTGTCCTCCCGTCCTCACTCCTTCCCCACCCGACAGGCTGTTGGCTGTACTCGCTCTAAACTTGGAGCCGATCAGGTTTCTAGCAGAAGATCAACTATATGTCAGCCTACTATTAGTCATTAAAAAAAAGAAAAAGGCAGAAGGCCATTAGGCAAGACATTCTGGACTGCTGGTGTGATCCTGGTGGGGGAGAGCAGGAGCAGGGTGCCGTGTGGCCTCCGCGTCCTCCCCAGCAAGGACTCCGTCTGCCCCAGAAGCCGGTAGACACTTCTCGGACCCCGCATCCACACACGGGGCCTCCCCCTCTGTCACTTGCTCTACTGCCCTGATGGCTTGGTGCATCCCTGCCCCCAGATTCCGCAAGAAGAATGCAGAGAAAGTGGCCCTTAGAGAGGCCCTGCTGTTCTACACTAGCTCAACACAACGAGGCGACAAGAAGGGGGAAAGAACAAGGGGGCAGAAGCCGTCACAACGGGTGCTTGGAATACTGGATGGTGTCCAGCGCGGCCCCAATGTCGTAGTTCTTGGTCTGCAGGAGCCTGGTGAGCCATCCGCCCTCGTCCGAGAAGCCCATGGACAGCATCTGGGAGAGTGACTCGATGAGCCGGGGGTCAGCTTCTGCCAGAGGGAGGACGAGAGCCGTGAGGGGGGCAGCCAGCAGCACGGCGCGCCCAGCCCAGCCCTCCCACGGGCGCTGAGCCTCCCAGGCAGGGCCAGGCTCTTCCCGGGGAAGCCACGGGGTGAGCAGCGTGAGCGGCTCTGCGAGGCTCAATGGTCTCCTAACAGCTCGGCTCCGCCTGACAACAGAACACCCCGGACACCGCGGACAGCCGCAAACCCAGGGCACGGCCGCGCTCCACGGCGACTTCCGTCCTGACACTATGCCTTCCTCCCATTTTCACATCTTGACCTTTTCCCAACCATTATCAAAATGACAAAATCAGGGGCGCCTGGGTGGCTCAGTCAGTTGGGCGTCTGCCTTCGGCTCAGGTCATGGGATCGAGTCCCTCCCCGGGCATCCTGCTCAGCGGCGAGCCTGCGTCTCCCTCTCCCGCCACCCCCCTGCTTGTGCGTGCTCATTCTCGCAAAATCTTCAAAAAAAAAATCATTCTTGGCCCGTAAGTGATAGCTTGCCACTGCTGCTCTGAGGCAGAGATCAAGACCAGGGGCCAAAGGGCCGGATGTGGCCCCCAGCAGGGATCCCCCCAGTTTCACGGTTCCCAACATCATCGCTGGAGTAACAAGCCAGAGCCAGGGAGCTGCTGCCCTTTGACTCAGCTGTGTTCCGGGCCCGCCTGCCCCACGCACCAGCTCGCCGCATGGGGGGCTTCCCACCTGGCTCCCACAGGGACCCTGACCATGACACCCGCTCCGAGGTTGACACTTTCCTCGGGGAAACAGGAGGTGGCCTCTAAATCCCACTGCCCTCGGATTCTGGGTCCAGACGCTAAGAGGAGGCGAGGGCGTGTTCTGAGGGCAAAGGAGGAAATACAGAACTGCTGGCAATCACTCGCCTGGTGGCAGATGTGGGTACAACGCAGCTTCCTTCAGGCCTGTGGGCCCTTCCTGAGAAGAGTCGAGAGAGCCCGGCCCCTCGGATTCGGGCATCTGCAGAGACTGGAGCTCTCCTGTAGATGGGTCCACTTCTTTTGAAGACAGGTGAGTCCAGTCTTCGTCTCCTCCCGAGCAGTTATCAGACTCCATCTGTTCCTGGAACAGAACCACCCATGAGCACACCAGCCTCCGCTCCCAGAAGCGGCGAGGAAAGTTCTAGCAGCGGTTCGCAGAATGACATAAACGCGGTTGGGGGGGGAGTGGCCAGGGGTCTGGGGTCCAGGGGGAAGCACTTGCCTCAGGCGGCCCTGACTCCAGGGCGACCTTGTTCATCTGCTCCGCGAGAGACTGCGCCGTGCCCTCCGGGTCCCCGTCTGGTTTGCTGGGGTCCGAAGAGCAGCTGCTGGGCTGAGAGCCACACTTCTCCTCGGTGCTGGAGCTGCCAGGAGAGACGGGGGTGAGGCGGCTTCTCTTCCCTCCGTGTTCCACATCAATATCCACTTCAATGCCTGCGGAGACCGAGAAGGAAGCCAACACCTGTGAGCACTGCAGAGGGCCTCCCGGCTGGGGACACAGCATAAAAAAAAAAAAAAAAAAAAAAAAAAAAAAAAAAAAAAAAAAAAAAAAAAAAAAAAAAAAAAAAAA